>NW_017537143.1:13856-15276 GCF_001853355.1 Bactrocera latifrons
GAAAGGACAAAAGAACAGCTGGTACGACGAGGAGTGCCGTGYCGCAGCGGAGAGAAAACAGGCTGCCTACCTCGCAACGTTACTATCGACCACAACACGTCCGGGATACCGAGAGTTGAAGAGGGAAGCGAGACTCATTTGCAGACAGAAAAAGAAAGAGACCGAAATGCGTGAGTACGAAGAGCATGATAAGCTGGCCGACAGGGGTAATGCTCGAAAATCCTACGAAAAAATGCGGCGGCTTACATAAGGTTTAAAGACCGGAGTGTACTCTTGTAGAACCCCCAAAGGTRATCTAGTCACCGATGCCCAGAGCATACTTAAATTGTGGAGGGAGCACTTCTCTAGCCTACCGAATGGCAGTGAACGCACAACGCCAGGAGAAGACGAACCCGATTCCCCAATCGATGACGATGGAGCACACGTTCCAATGCCCGACCAGGAAGAAGTTCGAACAGCAATTACCCGCCTGAAGAACAACAAATCTGCGGGGGCCGATGGATTGCCGGCCGAGCCATTTAAACACGGCGGCGAAGAACTGACAAAGAGCATGCATCAGCTTCTTTGTAAAATATGATCGGACGAAAACATGCCCAACGATTGGAACTTAAGTGTGCTATGCCCAATCCTCAAAAACGGAGACCCCACAATCTGCGCCAACTGCCGTGGGATAAGCCTCCTCAATATCGCATATAAGGTTCTATCGAGCGTTTATGTGTGAAAGATTAACCCTTTCACTACCATGGGGATCATGCATCCCAAGAGAAATTTAAAAAATCGTCAAAAATACAATTCAAGCTCAATTTAGATAGGAAAAGGTCCCTTTGGCAGTTTACAGTATTTTTCGTTCAATATCAGCTGATTTGGTTTCGTTCAATAACTGTACTGCCTTTTATTGCAATTAACCAACAGCAACCTTCAGTGAATGTGCACGTGTTTGCCTATTTGTAAATGTATAAAAGTGTTTCTGTTTACTAAATTAATTTGAGTGAATAAAATAAGTGTTTTTCAATATAATAATGTGAGTTCGCAACAAAATGTTGTAAATAAATTCGTTTATTTGGGGTTTTGTCCAGTTGGGATATATGATCCCATTGGAATTGTATAATTCAAATAAGCGCGACACATAATCCCATTGGTATACATTTCCGAAATGGAAATATTCATAGAATTTATATCTTTCAATTTTACAGAATGAATAATAGAAAAAAATCTGCCAGAAATATGAGGGAAGACGACATTTTGGCGATTATCAATTCCAGCGACTCTGACGTAAGTGATTTTAGTGCTTCTGACTCAGAGTATATTCCGGATTCCGAGAACGAAGTAGACGAGTCTCCGAGCGAGGATGATGAAGTAACGGATATTGATAATGCAATAGTGTTATCCAGTGAAAGTTCCAATCTTCCAGTAGTATGGG
>NW_017537143.1:16341-26679 GCF_001853355.1 Bactrocera latifrons
TTATCAGGAAAATATCCACAAAAAGTTTCAACTGAAAAATTTTATTGTTCCACTCGCAGAACAGCTCATTGCGCAAGGAAGAGTTGGGACAAAAGTCAAAAGGACATCTACAACAAAAGGACCCAGGTCAAAAAGAGCAAAAAAAATGTTAAACGTGGGAGATCATATGCCAGTAAAAGGTGATCGCCGCAGACGCTGTGTTWTATGCACCTCAATAAAAAAAGAAAAACGCACGTTTTACATTTGTTCAATGTGCAAAGAGCCCTTATGCTTTGAATGTTTTGGCATGTTCCATAAATAAATAAAACTTAAATTGAGTTACAAATAAAAACTAAATTTTATTATTCTCAAAAAAWTATACSAATGGGATATATAGTCCCAATTAATACCGTGTAAATATACCAGTGGGACATATTATCCCAGGACATATCTTCCTTCTGAAGGATACGAAAAAAAAAAATTGTTTTATTTTTCTCTTTTAGAAGATTATATCCATCCGAAAAAMCGACCTAAATTTTTTTAACATCGCTGCGTATAGTACGGTAGTGAAAGGGTTAAACCCACCGTCAACAAACTGATTGGACCTTATCAGTGTGGCCTCAGACCTGGAAAATCAACAACCGATCAGACATTCACCATGCGGCAAATCTTGGAAAAGACCCGTGAAAGGAGAATCGACACTCACCACCTTTTCGTCGATTTTAGAGCTGCTTTCGACAGCACGAAAAGCAGCTGCCTTTATGCCGCGATGTCTGAATTTGGTGTCCCCTCAAAAATAATACGGCTATGTAAACTGACGTTGAGCAACACCAAAATCTCCGTCAGAATCGGGAAGGACCTCTCCGAGCCGTTCGATACCAAAAGAAGGTTTTAGACAAGGCGACTCCCTATCGTGCGATTTTTTCAGCCAGCTTCTGGAGAAAATAATTAGAGCTGCAGAACTAAATAGCGCCGTTGGTTCTGCTTTCTCCAGACTGGACAAGGAAGCAACACAAATGGGTCTGGCAGTGAACGAGGGCAAGACGAAATGTCTCCTGTCATCAAACAAACAGTCGTCCCACTCGCGACTAGGCCCCCCGTCACTGTTGACAGTCATAGCTTTGAAGTCGTAGATAATTTCGTCTATCTTGGAACCAGCGTAAACATCACCAACAATGTCAGCCTGGAAATCCAAAGTAGGATAACTCTTGCCAACRGGTGCTACTTTGGACTGAGTAGGCAAGCAAAGTCCTCTCTCGACAAACAAATACCAAACTCTATAAGTCACTCATAATACCCGTCTTGCTATATGGTACAGAGGGTTGGAAGATGACAACAACTGATGAGTCGACGTTGCGAGTTTTCGAGAGAAAAGTTCTGCGAAAGATTTATAGTCCTTTGCGCGTTGGCCACGGCGAATATCGCATTCGATGGAACGATGAGCTGTACGAGATATATGACGACATTGACATAGGTCAGCGAATTAAAAGACAGCGGCTACGCTGGCTAGGTCATGTTGTCCGAATGGACGAAAACACTCCAGCTCTGAAAGTATGCAACGTTACACCCGGCGGGGGAAGCAGAGGGAGAGGAAGACCTCCACTCCAGAGACCAGGTGGAGAAGGACCTGGCTACGCTTGGAATATCCAATTGGCGCCACGTAGCGAAAAGCAGAAACGACTGGCGCGCTTATGTTAACTCGGCTATAATCGGGTAAGCGGTGTCTACGCCAATTAAGAAGAAGAAAGTAAACATATAGTTGAATTTTTAATGGTACTTGTTTTTGGAATATATTATAGCAATTTAATATTTGTTATCGACATATTTATTTTCATTCAAGTTTCAAAACATCGCTGAATAATGAAATGTATGATTTTGTGACTGTCACTTACAGAACAGCTAAATCTTCACAAGTCTCAAAAATTGTCTCTAACTTAAAATCTCAAATTCAGAGAGACTTTGTCACATTACAGAATCGCACGGTAAGACTCATTTTCAAGAAAATTGCTCGATTAAAATGTAACTCTAAATAGTTCCTTTTTTAAATATGCTAACAACCATGTTGGTTTGTTGAATATAAATTTAGGATTTCTATTTATTTAACACTTCTACGAGTTCGTTGATGGGTGTAATGGGACCAATGCCACGATCATAAAAAACCATTAACCGAAAACATATAAAGTACCATAACTAAATATTAAATTAAAATAATATATAATACTCCTATTAGGCACAGGGGATTGCAGTGGTAAAGGTAAAAATTTGGAAAAGTGCCCTGGGCCAAATCTGTTTTGTATGTAATATCCTTATGACATTCTTATGTTACAGTACGAAATACGCTTACTTCCCATATAACACAATTTTAAATTCCATTTGAAAGTTGCACTTTCCAGTATATGTATAAGGAAAGAATTACTACATCAGAATAAAACTTTGCACGAATAGTGCTATCGGGATGTACTATATATGAAATTCCGACTGAATCCTTTCTTGAAAGTAGTATATCTGTGTCAAAAATGGGTTGAATCAAGAGCCAATATGTGAAACCGTGATTTTCTTATGACGATGCATGTTCATACCAAATGAACACATCCCTGCATTGTCCTCCTAACTCGTCTAAATACGAATTAGAGGACAATGCAAAAAACACCCAACAGCGCCAATATAACAACAAAGTACCCAACAAACAGAAAGACACAAAAAAACGAATCACCATAGCGGACCGGACATACAGGCGCCAAAATTATACAGCAGAAGCAGAGTCAACAGCAGCAACACCAACAACAGCAGCAGAACCTTTGAAGATCACCGCGGGAATAAGTAAACATATCAGGTTTTATTTAAAATTTATATTATACTTATAAATTACCCCTTAAGTTGTATAATAATTGTATTTATACTCCAAATAACCCAAATCATAAGTATACACCCACACATACCCACACAATTGTATATACTATACATATACATATACTACAAATATATATAAATGAACTAAATTGTTATCCAAATCCTAATAGTTTTTATTTTATTTGACACACCGGCAAATACATCGTCGACAACCCCGACATTTTGGTCCTTCGAGCCGGATTGTCTGCCTATTAAAATAAAACCCACTCAAATAATCATCGCTTGGATCATCAGACTTGTACATATATTTCTCCACCCAATCAACCACTTTTGGATTTACACAAAACTCATCAATTATCAACAAACTCACACGTGGAAAAAATTGCAAGTACCCAAACCCAAATTTATTTAAAATATAAAAATATCAATTCATTAGTGCAAATCGAAATAAAACGGCATAGTAAAACAAGAACAAAACTAATATTATATTCAAAGTAAATCTTATGCTTAACCGGTATTAAGCACAAAGTATTTGCAAAAATTGTTATTTCCATATTCCGCTTTGCACTTTACTCGTTCATTTACATACATACGCACATAATTTTTGAGAGCCAAGCAGCGCTGCTTTGGCACCCACTTGCACCCACATGTGTATATGTTTTATTGCACTACCCGCTCAACTAACAACAAACTAACGTTGACTGCTAGTGCAGTGTGAGCAAGCAAAAAACAGACCCGATAGGAAAAATTTCAAAAGACCCACTAGGAAAGTTTTCGTTCGTCGGAATTTCACTCATTATATTCTGCGGCACAAAATATACACCTAAAACCAAAAAAAAAAAAAAAATCGTTGCTTATTAACGTATTCAAATTCAAACTTAAATAAAGAAATATTTTTTAAAATTTATTATTTGTTTTATTTCAATTTATTTAATTGTTAAGACGGTTACGTGAAATTTTAATAATAATAGAAGTATTTAAGTTTCGTATTTCCGATTTGTTCGAATACATTGACTAACATTACTATACCCAACCCGAAGACGAGTCCATTTATACCCTGGAAGTAAGAAGGGTTGAACTCAACGCGATATACGACAAGGCAAACAAGTCGTTCGATGCCTTTCGTAGAACCCCACAAAAAAAAAGGTCATCAATTCTATTTGAAATCTTTAGGATCCATTAATCAAGCTATTGATGATCTTAAGACCCCAACCCCAATAATAAAGGAACGAGTTTCAGAGGAATATCGCGGGACATAGGACCCTCAATTCACCTACCCCCTTGTGATACGGACATATTTTATGGAGATTTCGCAACCTGGCCTTCATTCCGAGACATGTTTACAGCTATATATGTAAACAATCACAAAATCTGCAACGTGGAAAGACTGTCTGTTCCATTTGATTCAAAAAACCCGAGGAGAGCACGAGTAATTGTTAAAAATGCACCCTTAACAAATGATAGTTTCCTGATGGCATGGAGGGACCTAGTATCCCAATACGAGAACAAACGAGTTCAGGTCAACCCACAATTGAAAATTTTATTGAACCTACCCCAAGCAGCCCAAGAGAGTGGAAGCGCGATTAAACACCTTCAGAAGACCGTCAACAATTGTCTCACAAATCTCCACAACGTGTACATAGACACTAGTAGCTGGGACCCCATCTTAATTTTCTTATGCGGATTGAAATTACCCAAGACCCTACTTCATCAATTCGAGGACACCCTAGAAGATAACTCAGAAATACCATCTTGGAAAAGCTTTTACGAGTTTCTCACTCATCGATATAAATCTTTGGAAGCAGTAGGAAATCTAACTGACCCCGTTCCACCCAATCCGACAGTGGATCCTATAGAAAAGGAAAAGACAGGAAATTCAGCACATTTCACGCTAATGTTTCCGGAACTTCTACCCTGAATATTTCACACGCTAGTGAAAACCCAGTTAGAGGCAAGAAATTCTCAAAAACACACCAAGACATTGAAAGTTGTAAGCTTTGCAGAACACAACATTCCATTTGAGAATGCCCAAAGTTCTTACAAATGAAAGTTGAGACCCGAATAACCACAATAAAAAATGATGGTTATTGCTTCAATTGCCTTGCATTATCTCACAGTTTCAGAGATTGCAAGAGCAAATATTCTTGTAAAATATGCAGAAAGAAATATAACACACTTCTGCATTCTTGATATACCAACCCGTTCCCAATCCCCTCCGCAAGGATCAAGAGCCTTAAACCCGCCTCTTGTCCAAACACCAGTAGTACCTCCCAAACCCTTAATACCAATATAAATCCGCAAGCCTACACAACCCTCTTACAGTCCACTAAAAATAAAACCCAAGACCAAACTTCAGTGGGAAGCAGATTTTGTTAGGTACTGCTGTAGTCCAAGTTTTATACAAAGGGCAAATATTCACAGCTCGCGCACTAGTCGACTCCGGGTCAGAAACCACTTTTATTTTAGAGAAATTGCAGACCAGTCGACATATTGATCGGAAGTGAGCTGTACCCACAAATAATTCTCAATGGTGTACGGAGAAATGTACTAGGGTTCTAGCGTTCTAGCCCAAGAAACGGAATTCGGTTGGATTCTATTCGGACCCACACCAGAAAACCCCTCATCACCCCCAATAATGTCATTTTTCAATAAGATGACCCCAGACAAGTTGCTCACACAATTTTGGGAAGTTGAAGAGGAACATCCTCAATGATGTACTACATACTGGACCCAATCTTACAAGAGCAGATGACGTACCGAAAGCGATAATGGCACGAGATGAACTCACTTCATCTTTAAAGTCCGCAGGATTCGCTCTACGCAAATGGACCTCAAATGACCCRAAAGTTTTATCTGGAATCCCACAAGAGCACCTATTGGATACCAACTCACTCAGTTTACCAGAATCCAATAACACAAAAACACTAGGAATCAGATGGAATGCAAACAAAGATTTTTTTTTTTCTCATCAACCCTATTCAGGTTAAAACGTCGTATACTAAAAGAGAAGTATTATCGATTATAGCGAAATTGTACGACCGAACTGGATGGCTCAGCCCCGTTGTAGTTATAGCAAAAATAATAATGCAACAGATATGGCTGGAGAAATCCGATTGGGATGAATGTCTAAAACCCTTAACGCTCCATCGATGAAAATATTCATAAAGGACTACGATTCCTTAAATCTCATTGAAATTCCTCGATGGACCCACTTCCGACATCATCAATTTCGACCATCAATTTTCATGGATTCTCTGACGCATCTGAAAAAGCTTATGCAGCAGCCCTATACATCAGTGTTTCTACAAGCACAAATACCTGGACAACCCTTTTGGTATCTAAGACTAGTGTGGCCCCAATAAAAACTATATCGTTATCAAGACTAGGACTTTGCGGAGCTGTTCTTCTGGTGAATCTGGTGGTTGCGACCCTACCCCAAGTAAGTATAACCCAATACCGTACTCACCTATGGACGGACTCCACAATTGTTCTTTCATGGCTTGGCAAACCCCCATGCACGTGGACAACCTTTGTATCTCACCGAATTTCCACAATTGCAGAAAAGGTTGGAACCGAAAATTGGACTCACGTCGAAAGTCAAGACAATCCGGCAGATCCAGCTACTCGCGGAAGCACACCTCTGGAAATGGTTAACAACGACCTCTGGTGGCACGGACCCCAATGGCTAACACTCGACCCGATACACTGGCCAGTGACCAAAAAATCAATCGATACAACACTGGAACTCCGACCAATCAAGACCTTCGTGAACACAACACAAGAGGATATGCTGGATAGATTCTCAACCTTACCCAAGGCCATTCGAATTGTAGCATATTTGTTCAGATTCTGTTCGAATGCGTCATCCAATAAATCACAACAGTTATACACAACGTTGGAAATAACTCCAGAAGAGTTCAACACTACCCGCATGAAGCTAATTATTTTATTCCAAAAGAAGTATTTTCAGGTCGAATATGAAGCCCTAACCCAAAAAACCAGCGATTATACTACCCTATAGCAGTCTATTAGCCAAACTACTCACCCAATTTACCCATCTAATAACCGTTCATGGCGGCAACCAGCTAGTCTTACGACTTATGCGTTCAGAATTTTGGATACCGAAGCTGAAAACCCTCATCAAATCTACCATTCATCAGTGCAAAACGCAAGACTTTTGCACAAAAAACGCAACACCACTAAAATTATGGCAGCATTACCCGCAGAACGTACCACCCTTACTCGTCCATTCGCAGCAACAGAAGTCGATTTCGCCGGTCCCTATGACATAAAAAATTACACCGGCAGAGCATKTCTGATCACAAAAGGTTATGTATGTGTATTTGTTTAGTTTGCAACCAAAGCAATACATCTAGAGCCAGTAAGTGATCTCACCACTAGCTACCCTTTTAACCCGATTCGAAAGTTGCTTGAATTCTCGCCCATTAAGTGAAGACCCAACCAATTTAGAACCCTTAACTCCAGGCCATTTCTTAATAGGTACCCTTTACTAATCCCAGCAGAACCCAATTTAGAAGATGCACATCTAAGCATCGCACAAAGATGGCAGAAACTGAAGATACTCCATCAATACTTCTGCAAAAGATGGAAAGAAGAATATCTGAAAGAACTCCACAAAAGATACAAGTGGAAATACCCTCAATGATATGGTAGTTGTACGTCAAGAAACACTACCCCCAAATGAGTGGATACTTGGTCGCATCGAAAAAACGTATCTCGGTGCATACAATAAAGCAAGAGTAATTGACATACGTACCTCTCAGGGAACAATTACCCGCCAAATAACCAAAGTAGTCACTTTACCAAATAATTAATCTCATTTTCTTTTAGTGACATGGCCCCTCAAAGCAGTACGAAGCCAATTTGCAGTCGCCAAAGCAGCCCCACATTCACTGTGAGTTCACTCAGCGTGACCCGTAGCATCAGCTCACTCTCGGACGAAGGAACCCTGGAAAGACGCTTCCATCGCTTTAAAGCGACCCTTCCCCCCATTCGAGAGGAGCGAGGAAGTATCCATCGCACGGCCCGGCGTACTATCAGCCGTTCATCAAAACGAACACATAAACACGTCGCCTGTGGATTGTGTAAAAAAGATCACCAAAAAGCGAAGAAAAATTACATAGACAAAAAGATCTACCCACGTTACTGGCCAAGCCGACCCTCATACCAATAGTCATGATCAAAGTTAAAGACGATGGCAAATGGAATAAAATACGAGCCATAATTAACCCGACCCGAAAGGTGACTATAATTGCGTCAGAACTGGTTCAGACATTGAGGTTACCGAAAACGTACCTCGACTCGCATCGTATATGCAAAGTCGTCATAAGATCATTAACTGATTCCGACTGGCATGTCGAAGTTAACTGCCTTTTGACACATCAATTACCGACCCGACCCTATAATCGTGACTTAAGTGGCGAAATTACTAAGAAGTTCGACCACTTAGTCCTAGCCGACCCTACATTTTGGAAGAATGACAAAATGATGTTGGAACTAGGAGCCGACGTCTACCCAAGATTAATGAAACCCGGATTATTCAACCCCGATAACAGCACCGTGATCGCACAAAACACCGCACTTGGTTGGACTTTGACCGGTGCTTGTGCGATTTAAACCCAAAGTATATCTCCAACCCATTTATGATAATACTCATGAACACATATCAAAACAGATATTAAAATGTTTTTATTCGCAGACCCTGCAAGGCGGCCGGGATGTTCATACCAAATGAACACATCCYTGCATTGTCCTCCTAACTCGTCGAAATACGAATTAGAGGACAATGCAAAAAAACACCCAACAGCGCCCATATAACAGCAAAGTACCCAACAAACAGAAAGACACAAAAAACGAATCACTATAGCGGACATACAGGCGCCAAAATTAAACAGCAGCAGCAGAGTCAACAGCAGCAGAACCTTTGCAGATCAGCGCGTAATAAGTAACCACATCAGGTTTTATTTAAAATTTATATTATGCTTATAAATTACCCCTTAAGTTGTATAATAATTGTATTTATACTCTAAATAACCCAAATCATAAGTATATACCCACACAATTGTATATACTATACATATATTACACACCCTCAAATATATATAAATGAACTGAATTGTTATCCAAATCCTAATAGTTTTTATTTTATTTGACACACCGGCAAATACATCGTCGACAACCCTGACAGTGCATATTTGCACTTAGAATGAAATACTTGCAAATGCCCAGATCCTGAAATATTTGGCTATACCTGAAATTAACTTTAATTTACAGTGAAACTTCGATAAGTCGTAACCTCGATAAGCGAAAAACCTTGATATTTCATAGTATTTATTCGGTCCCTAGAAAAATTCGCGAAAAATGCATGTATTTCGGTCCCTTTGATAACTCGTATTTTTATTGAGACAGAAATTGAAAAATGTGTATCAAAAGCCTCTACAACTCGCATTTTTTTCACAAAAAACCGTACGTGACGAAAACATAGTACGTTTTTTAACCGTTATTATTTTACAGTTACGCTTATTCATAAGTTTTGCTTTGTTTTCTACAACTAGCGTAGGTTAGTATCAATTAGGACGCAAGATGTCAAGTTCTCGTAAGTGCAAAATATTGCCAATTAAAAAATAAAGAAATTATTCTTGCCGTAAAAAATTGTGAAAAACAAGTAGAAATTGCGAAAAGGTTCGGCATTGTGCCATCTACTATCACATCAATTTTAAAAAAAGTGATCTGTATTTGGGTTTGCCCTCAAACACCAAACGTAAGCACCAAAAATTACCAGAATGCCCGGAATTAGAAAAGAAAGTACTCACTTGTTTTTCGCAATGCCAAGAATCTAATACTATTCCAGTTGGAGGACATTTACTAAAAGAAAAAGCAAAGGTGTATGCCGCAAAATTGGGCTTAACACAATTCAACGCAAGTAATGGCTGGTTGGACAATTTCAAGAAGAAAAATAATGTAAGTTTCAAAAAGTTGGCGGTGAAAGCGCGGCCGTTGATGATGAAGTGTGTGTTCAATGGAGAGAAAACATTCAAAAGTTAATAGAGAATCATGAGCCCAGGAATATTTTCAACGCGGATGAAACGGGTCTATTTTACAAGTGTCTTCCACATCGCACACTGTCTTTGAAAGGATAAAGTTATCATGGTGGGAAATTGAGCAAGGATCGTCTTACTCTGTTGCTTGCAGCAAATATGGATGGGTCAGAAAAATTTAAACCATTAATAATTGGTAAATCCATGAAACACAGATGCTTTAAAAACATCAAGACGTTCCCCATGCTTTATCGTGCAAATTTAAAGTCATGGATGACACGTAATTTATTTCTTGAATGGCTACAATTGGTGAACCAACAAATGATAAAACAAAATAGAAAGATTTTATTATTTATTGATAATTGCACCGCCCACACTGCAATGGAACCTTTGAGCAGTGTGCAGACTGAATTTTTCCTACCTAACACCACTTCAGTTTTGCAACCACTCG
>NW_017537143.1:27039-29782 GCF_001853355.1 Bactrocera latifrons
GGGCTCGTGTTCCACAAAATGCAGAAACACGTGTAAACTTTGATGACTACATTCATGTTGATGATGAGTTGGTGATTACTGGAAGCCTCAATGATGATGAAATTCTGGGTTTCGAAAACATCGACGATGAAAACGATGAAACATTTGAAATTCCCTCAGTTTCCACAAAGGTAGCGAAAGCTTCAATTGAAAATTTCCGTCTTTTTTTCATGGCATCAAATGTTGAAGATACTATTTTTATATTTTATTTTATTTTCAGCGAATTAAAAAACAGCAGCTACGCTGGCTAGGTCATGTTGTCCGGATGGACGAATACTCTGAAAGTATTCGACGCAGTACCCGCCGGGGGAAGCAGAGGAAGAGGAAGACCTTCACTTCGTTGGAAGGACCAAGTGGAGAAGGACCTGGCTTCACTTGGAATATCTAATTGGCGCCACGTAGCGAAAAGAACGACTGGCGCGCTGTTGTTAACTCGGCTATAATCGCGTAAGCGGTGTCTACGCCAATCAAGAAGAAGAAGAAACATTGATAATGCCATAGATAAAATACGCCAAAATAATGTCCGTCAAAAACATATTACGGATTTCTTTTAAAATGAACACTTTTCCTAATTTTTTTGTACAATTTTTCAAAATACATACATACATATATTGATTGAATAACATATGTACTTTATATTTTAAAGTTTAAATATGTACAAACATTTATTGTTTTTTTAATTTAAAATATAATTAAGTTTAATAAAAAGTAAATAAAAAACTCTATAATTCGTATATTCTGTATGTTGCCTCTATAAGTTGTATAACTTGATAACTTGAAAAACTCCATAACTATTTAAATTGTGGTCCCTTGCAAATTTTTATTCAGTTCTCATCACAAGCCCAACCCGCACGACCCAACTCATAAAAGGACGTACGACATGTTAACTTAACGAGAGCAGAACAGATGCACTACGGGTATTTATTTCAGGGACCAAGAAACCAATAAGGGACATTCTTTTTGCGGGATGTCGAAATAAACATCAGCATTAGTATTAGCTCAAGAAATTAAGCGTTTTCTTGAACGTTTTCCGTTCGAAATAATTTAACAAAAAGTTTGGAAGCAAAACTTTATCGGAATGATCAAAAGACTGCAGATTTCAACAACAAAAACCTGCCATTGAGTAAAAATCAATTTTTTTGACAGCCAGTTTGCACAGCATAATCAGCAACGAAATGAAAATGTACATATTTCCTTATGTAGCACCTTCGGATCAGGTCATTAAAGTTCGAAATAGTAGCCCTGCAAGCTATACGGGACCAAAGAGGAATTGGAATATCAAAGGCTGATGGCATTAGAGATGAAGTTAATCAATATGAAGAAGTCTATTTTCTTAAGCAATAACTCCTTGCTGTCGTTTTCACAGCGAACAATGGCAGGTAGAAAAATAAAGTTGACACAGGAGCTTAATTAATTTAAAAAATTACATTAAAGCATGAGCTTAGGAGATTCTTTCTTAATTAAGTTACTTCTTGTCTTTGACACTGTTCAAAAGAAATTCCTTATGTAGATTTTCAGAACCAGAACTAAATTTGTTTCACCCAAATCAGGCAGCAAATTCGGAATAATGTTTATTAGCCCTGCTTAATAAACATAACAAACTGCATTCGATTCAGAAACAATTAAATTTCTTAAATGTGTTGAGGTCAATTTTACGGAGGTCGAATGTATAAACCTTCCCAACCAATTCAACACAAGCCAGAGAAAGAATATTCTGTTCCTGACTAAGTAAAAATTTACACACCTTGAAAGAAGATCACCCACAGATTTAATTTATGTATATGAAAACAAATACAAGTAAGAGGCTGGGCAATAAACTGCCGCTACAATAACAGATAAATAGATACGGAACAGTGGTTCTAATAAAAGAGAGAGAGGTCCATAAGGACAATTTAAGATTGATTCGATGAAAATTCGGTTATCTGGAAAAGCTTTAATTATCGGTTACTGATCTAAATGTAACCAATGAAATAGCTGGTGAAAGATGATTACTTATGAACGACTTCCCTCAGTCGAACATGAAGTTTTAGAGTCTGATATAGGTCGTATAGAAACCCTATTAGAAACATTCATGATGGACAAAGAGGGAGTATTAATAGATTAGGGATCGCTTTGAAAGTGGTTGTCAGAGTTTGAAACATTAATGTTACCAAGTACTCTGGGCTCGAATTGCCGTACTCGTTAACGAGCGAGTAATTCTATGAAACTGCGTAACATATCGAGAAGCATGATCACCGCTCACGATTCGAGCGAATAGAAGTTTATGGCTATAATAGGGAAATGCTGCTCTAAATACTATTTACGAATAACATTAAGTGTGAAAACAAAAAAGTATTTGAATTGGAATTCATTTAGAATTTCATTGAATTTAGTTTTGTCAGGAATTAAAATAAATCTTATAAATACTTTGTACAAGTTTGTTAGATTCAGATGAGGAACATCATCAAAGGGCCACAAGGGGCAATTAAAATTAAAAAGTAATTTATCAACCGCAGTACTACCGATGCTTCAATTAGCAGCGAGTTTGTCCCTTTTAGCGAGGGGAGGCCGTCAACAATTAGTTGGAATATGCTAAAGCAAAAGGATGGAGTAATGTGTAGAAGTTCACGCACGTGAGGAAAGTTTTCTGATCGCCATTCACTTGGGAGTGGCCAGAAACGATTCTTTTACATATGACTCAAGCAGCTCACGACTTCCGGTCCTT
>NW_017537143.1:38742-64737 GCF_001853355.1 Bactrocera latifrons
ATGCACTTGACCACGCATTAAAATCACCTCCTATTATAATACGTGTTTTGCCTCTGGTTTCTAAAGACAACGTTAAGAGGAAATCTTCGAATTCTGTGATTGCTGCGCTGGGACGAGCGTAGCAACTTACAAAATAAATCCCCTGAATATTCGCCCATGTGAAGCAATTATGTTTTTCTCTGGAGCAGGTCTTAAAGGGYTGCYCTTTACASGACCATATTGCTGCCTTGCCGGATTTGTCTGCAATCCATGTGCTTTCCGGATGCTGGGAGTATTGTTCACTTAGTATGGCGACATCAATGTTCTCGTCTATGATTGTYTGATCTAGCAAGTCTTGTGCTGCTGCGCAATGGTTTAGATTCAGCTGTAGTATCCTCATTTATTTAGAGACTTCATSGTCTCGAGGTACTTTGGGCAAGTCGTGCTCAATACAGAGTGCTCCCCTTTGCAGAGCATGCAGCTCGGAACGTTTGTGCACGACTTTGCTAGGTGTCCCGCGGTTCCACAACGCGTGCATGAGGAGGATCTGTCTGTCGAACTGCAGCATTTACGAGCCATGTAACCCAAATGGAAACACATATAACGACTGGAAATAGGCGAGTATTTTCGAAGACGGCAGATCAACCACCCAATATTTATTTTTCCCAATTTGAGTGCGGCCTTAGCATCTTGAGTGCGCATGCATACAAGTGCTATTTGTGTGCCACTACGCGTTTTTCGCAGACTTTTGACATTTCTTGTCTCTAGATTTTGGATTCCACACTCCCTTTTTAGTGCTGAGCAGATTTCTTCGGGAGTTGTTATTTCGTCCAGGTCTTTGCATACTATCGTAACGGTGTGGGATTTCTGCTGTATCATAGCCATTTCTCCTACCACTCCTTCCAAGGCGCTTTGAAAAGATTCAGCTTTCGTGTCTGCTCCATTTTTCAGCTCTAAAAGCAGGTCTCCTTTGAGTGTTTTCCGAACATAGGTTACTTTTGAACCCAACACCTCAAGCCCGCTGTCACTTTTTGTTTTTCGCAGAATATCTACATACGACGCCCCTTCTTTCTTCGTGATAATGATGGCATCCGGTTTGGTTTTAATTTTCCTTTCCATCGGTTTCTTCTTTTTTACCACATCTACCCATCTTTCATTTGCGTTTTGAGTCGTGGTATCCTTTTGGGTGTTTTTTGCTGCTCCACTATCGGATAATTGCTCCTTTTCAGCTACGTTTTTTTGCTTTTTGGTGGGTGGTAAAAAGCCTGRTGTCTCTCGCATTCTTTTTGGGGAATTATCATCTCTACCGATAGTGACTTGAGATGATTTTCCTATAATCACTCTTCTCGATGGATTTTCTATTTTTTCAGATTTTGCGTATAACGTCACTATACTGCCCACAAGTTCGCGCATGGTTTGGTTAATGTGCCTTTGGCCCGCCATCATGCTCTCCAGTTTCTCCATTTTGCAATTTCTCASSCTTACTCTCCTTGCTTACTTCATCGGCAGTATCAMATTTTTTATTCGGTCCAGCAGCGGTGGGTTCCTCATTTTTACCATTAGGCGGTGTTCTCGTTAATTTAGAAATCCTTCGGAAAGGATTATCCGGTGTTCGCCCAATACTATTTTCGGAGGCTATACCTCAGCGAGAAAATAGTTTGGTAACATCCTTCGAAGTGTACGKTCAGTACCTAGCTTTGCTGGTCAACTTAAAACTAAAATAGTTGGCAACGCCAAAACCAAAAAAAGAAAGGGAACAGCTGACACTTGTRTTTGGGATGGTTGGCAATGCACCAACCAAAAGAAAAACGAAAAGACGAGAAGGGGAACAGCTGATTTATCACAAAATAAGGAAAACAAAACGGCAGAATAATGAAGTACTAAATGAAGTGCACACCCGGTAAGGGGAAACAATTGTATTTATTTTTTACGATTTAGGGCGGGAAAACACAAGAGGTAAGCGCAAGTGATTATATATTATTAAAAATCAACAGTCTACTTATCTTTTTAATTAGGCCTGATGTGCACTTAGGTGGTTCAGCCTCTCTGGATGTCCCACACAAAAAAAAAGCTACCTTTTCCCCAATAAATAAGAGAATTTAGGGATTTGAAGAACACAAAAAAGAAACACGTCTACTTCACTCTACTTTACTTTGTTGAGTGTAAGCCGTATGTACATACATATGTATGTATATAACGGGATTTTCAATACGGACAGAAATCGAGGCCATATTTGTTCCTGCTCTTTTGAAATTTCTCTTACGGTTTGCTATTTCATCATGGAAAGATGTACGATCCAGCAAAGAGTCAAAATTATTAAAATTTATTACCGAACTTCGGAGCCAGTGACCTCAACTTTAAGAGCGGGATTTTTAATAAGAGCGCTACAAAAGTATTTAAAAAAAAGGGTTAAGGGTATCAAAAAATTCTTTATTCCTGTGAAAGTAAATTCGTACGTCCTCCATGAGTCACTACGACATCCCGAAAAAAATTACGGATTGGTGCCGTTTATGGGCCGGCGGCGTCATTGAGCAATACTTCTTCTGCGCCACAAGCCACACAACCTATGTCGTAACCGATTTAATATTGCACGTGAAATTGCAGCAGTATTGGCCGATTTATGTTTGAAAACCGACGAAAAATTCAGCGTCTGAATTTCTGCAAGCGTGCTCGTAATGACCATGCAAAAGAAGTCGAGTTCCATACATAATGGCATCGAATGAACTGTAATAAAGCTTTTCCATTTTAAACTAAATGAAAACAACTAAATATAATGATATTTCTTATTTTTTTAGATTCGTAATAGAGCATGAAACGTTGTTCTTTTCAGTTTGCGCCTGCAATTTCAAGTCTGTCCTAGTTGTCGGGCTTCACCATTTACATGATTTTGTAACATTTTTGCATGTTTCGATTCTGTTTCTCGAATGACTTCCCGTACCCTTTTGATTTTGTAACATTTTTACATGTTTCGATTCTGTTTCTCGAATGACTTCCCGTACCCTTTTAAATGAAGATCACGATGCAGATCTGAATTGCGTATGTATTGCGGGGCATTTACCATTTTTCGCAAAACTTTGTTTTGGAATCTTTGCACCACATACCCATAGTTGAATTCCATATATTCAAATAGGTTTCAAGGTTTGATTGTAGACTAGGAGTTTATTTGAAGTTGTTTAGGGTGATTTTTTGCCGTTCAACCAGTTTATTTTGTGATATTTTAATTTTAGTTCTGAAACTTCCAGTTCAGCTTTGCATTCAACGTCATACCAAGATATTTCACCGAGGTGGAGTACGGGATTACTTCATTTCCAATATGTAAGGGAGTGTACTTCGCAATTTTGTTAGTGAAGTTTATATGGATAGACTTCAACTCGTTTTAAGTAATGTACTACTTCCGTGTCCATTATACAATTTGATTTAGTGAAGTTGCATTCTTTGCGACGACTCAACTTCATTTTTGCCGGTCGTAATGATGCAGGTAACATCTGCAAATGTAGCGATTGCGCAGTTTGGTGGCATAGGTATGTTGCTAGTAAATAAAATGTATAAGAGCGGAGCCAGGTACCTTTGGGGTACACCTGTTTTTATCGGCTGCTTGATTCTGAAGTAGCGGTTGTTCAGGTAAGAGTCAACTAGATCGGTTAGATACTTTCAAAAGTGAAGTCTTAATATAAGAAGTAAGCCATGGTGCCATACTCTATCGAACGCCTGCGATACGTCAATGAAAACAGCTGTGCAATTGTGATTTTTTTCCATCGTATATTCAATTGTGCTCGTTATTCGATGAACTTGATCGATTGTGGAATATTGAGATCTAAATCCAAATTGATGAATGGGTAATATAAAGTCCCTTTTTTTCAATTAGGTTTTGAAGTCTTCTTATAATTACAGCTTCAAGTAGTTTGGACGAAATAGGCAACAGTGAAATTGGACGACATGACGACGCTTCTTGTGCGCTTTTGTCAGGTTTTTGTACCATAATGATTTCAGATACTTTCCATGACAGTGCGGGATTTAAGCAAGCATTTATTATCGTCGTGAGCTCTGCTATTACTTTTCGCGTTAAATTTTTAGTACATCAGCAGTCACCAAGTCGAATAATATTTTCTACTTCTTTATTTGTTGTTGGTTGGATTTCACCCACGTATTGCGATTCTTTCAGCTGGGGTAGAGTACCATTGACCGCAAAAGGACTAAATGTTTTAGTTAGTTTCTCTGTGAAAACTTTCGCTTTTTCTTCATTGCTTCTGGCCCAGGATCCGTTTGGCTTTTTGAGGGGTGCATTCGACAATATTGGTTTCCTAGCGTTTTTTACAGCTTTCCAAAGGGAATAATCCGTATGTTTGTTTGGCGTAAATTTCTCAATATAATTAGAAATATTGTGATTCTTAAATAACTTTATTTTGACGCTGAGCATCTTATTTAAATTGTCTACTTCTGTTTTATACTGAGGAAATCGCGTGATTTGCCATTTTTTACGTAGTTTTTTTCTTTTTCTTCATGAGTTCTTTAAGAAGGATATTTAGTGTATTCTATGTTTAGGAACAGGAGTACTTTCCCTAGCCGATTCTAGAATGGTTTTCGTAAATGCATGATGTTTATTTTCTAATATATCTGTTGTAGTCATATTTACTTTAGAATCAATATTTTTGTCGAGCATAACTTTGAAATACTCCCAGTCAGTATGTGTATTAGAGAGATAAGGTGGTATGTCGATTTCTTGTAGAGGGCCATTTAAGATTAGATATACTGAAGAGTGGTCCGAATTTATGTCCAATCCATTTTCCATGGTAATGAATTTCTTAGATATTTGTGGAGTGATGAAAAAGTCGAGCAGGTCAGGTAGTTTTCTTGTGTCGTAAGGCCAGTAAGTCGGTTTGCCAGTAGACATAAAATAGCATCCAGTAGCCATAGCAGCTTTAAATAGCTCTCTTCCCTTCGGTATCGTAGCTCTTGAGCCCCATTGGGAGTATTTTTCTTTAAAGTCAACTCATGATAAAATTTCCATGGTGTTTTAGTATAAGTTCCGTGTACAAGTCCATTTTGATATTGTGTCTAGGTGGGCTATATATCGCGGTAATATTTATCTTATCGAAACTACATTCAACCGATATGGTCGTGGTTTGGAATTTTGGGACACTTATATTAATTTCTTCGTAATTGGTAATATCACTAATAGCATTAGAATTTCTTTGGTTTGCAGACATATGTTGTTGTACCTGATTACTACCTTTAGTTATGCTGGCAAATGGTAACTTCTTTCTGAGGAGCTGTAGAAGCGGTTGTACATAAGCGTTTTGGTTTTTGGTTATGCTCTTTATTTTTTTCTGTCGCGATTGTAATTTTTTGCAGTTGGTTTGCCGCTTCACATCTCTTATATGTAGCAGGGTGACTTTCATTGCAGTTACAGCATTTTGGCGGTAGATCGGCAGGTTTTGTGCAGTTTAGAGTAAAATGATTACCGGCGCACTTCACACACCTTGGTGGTTTACAACAATAATTTCTGTTGTGACCGAATTCCTGACAGGACTTACATTGAGGCATAAGATTTGATGGCTTGATGGGTGGGATAATTTCGTTGTGAGTATTCTGTAGTCTGAACTATCTGAAAGGTCTATTTTGCATAAACTTGGGACAGTGAGCTTAAGTGTGTAGGTATTTTCAACTTCCGCGTGTATCAAGGAACGCATCAAAGGTTGATTAAAATTCTCTGATATATGTATATATACATGAATATACAAATACATGTTTTCTTATTTTTGACCTATGATGTTTGATACCATTAGAAACCCTGAGTATGGCTTGTGTCAAGCGCGGTTTTATGAAATCTATGCAAAAACACTCTGTATTATTGATTAAACCATTGAAATACAAAAGGCCCGATGGAAAATTCTCATATAATAAAAAAAGTCGGTACAGTCTTGAAAAGATGGTTAAATTCGGCAATGTGGGCAAAAAATAATAAGACTTTCTTATTGCGCGTGAAAACGCATTCGTTGTCGAATATAATACTAGGTAGATATGACTGTCCGTGACATCTGTACAAAATGTCATATCACAATAATCATTAGTGTTTAGCATTTCTGAAGTACATAAATTGGATTCGACAGTTTTAAATTTTAGTAGAGAAATGTTCATAATGTTGAAAAGGCCTTCAGTGATAGTTGTTGCGCGAAAGCTTGTTTGGTTGGTGAAAATTATTCAAAGAGTGCTTGAGAATCGATGATTAACAGTTAGAGATTTTACTGCCATCGTTGGAAATGAAAACCAATTTGAAAAATCACTTAGGCTTAAAAAAAAGAGAAAACACGATTAGTTTCAAAATCACTATTTTTTTTTTTGAAAAACAGAGTCGCGTCAACGTCTTATTACTAGTATTGAGTCTCCAATCTATGTTTACGACTCAAAAATAGACGATTAATCGGCCGGATATCGTGGCGAAGGTGAGCCGAAGCCGATACGAAACCACCACGTCAAAACAGGTCAAAAATCAAGGTTATGCTGACAGTTTTTTTTTTTTTTTTTCAATTATCGAGGTGTGGTGCACTTCGAATTCTTCCGACCGGCCAAACTGCCAACATGAAATACTATTTGAGGGTTGTGCGTCATTTGTGCGAAACTAATCGTAAAAAGAGGCCAAAATAATGGACCGACAACGCTTGAATTTTGTACGCCGGTAATGCGCCATCGCATACTGCAGTTCGGAAGTTTTTGTTCTAAATTTTCAATCAACATTGTGCCGCCACCGTATTTGCCTGATTTAGCTTCGAGTAACTTCTGCTATTAAGTAAACTCAAACAACTAGTCCGGG
Source organism: Bactrocera latifrons (assembly GCF_001853355.1). Classification (NCBI taxonomy): domain Eukaryota; kingdom Metazoa; phylum Arthropoda; class Insecta; order Diptera; family Tephritidae; genus Bactrocera; species Bactrocera latifrons. Next base: position 45,533 of record NW_017537143.1, read on the forward strand.
GAAACCGTTCTGAGTTGACTGAAGACATTAAACATGAATCGCTACGCGCATTGAAGGCTATTCCAGAAATTACTTTAATGACTGTTTTTAGGATTGAAAAAAAAATTGGCACATGTTTTTTGGGGTCAAGGGGAAATACTTTGAGAGGAATGACATAGATTTTGAATGTGCAGCGTTCCATAACATCTGCATACAATTTAAGAATTTAACATATCGCAGATATTTTATGAATGAAAGCAATGATTCGAAGTAGATACGGGAAATGAGACCCAATTCATTAAAATTGATCATAAAATTAGAAATCATATTGTGTTGTCCTTAGATAATAACTAGTTTAAACCTGCGGCTCCGCTCTCTTCTTGTTGTCAAAGATATCATTTATCGTGATAAAAATATAATGGAATAGTTAAATTGGCAATCTACATTTTGTATTGACATCGTAATCTCTTAAGGAGTGGTACATACTTACAAAAATGTATGTATGATGTAACAACATTTTCTGCATCTTCATCGTATATCGTTACCCATCCGAAAGTAACTCTGTCTGTCTGTTACTCTCTCACGCCTGAACGGATTTTGATTTGGTATGGTGATAGATGATAACCTAGAAATGGTCATAGGCTATAAATAATCACGCCATCGTTCTTAGGGGGTAGGCAGTAGGCAGATAACTAACGGGAGAAAACGAAAAAACTTATGCGAACGAAGTGGCGGGGTAAAATCTAGTATACATACACATATGCTTCCTGTTATAGTGAATAACAGTGAAGGAGTAGAGCAGAAGAGGGCGCCCCTCACGCCGTATATCTAAACATATAGCGATGTATTGTTCAACATTCATCGAATGTAATTGCAAAATCGACGACTAAAACCCAGATACTACACTTACGAAAATACAGACTTGATCGTTCTTTTTAAATTTTGTACTGTTCTGTGCGATGCCTCAGGGATATTTGTCAGATATTATGCACTCATCTTAAATTATGATTCAACATTTTCTTATTCAGTTACAACTATTACTATAAATCATATATATGTATGTGTATGACCACAAAAACCATTGTACCTTGCAAATAGCTGTGTGATTTTATTTTGTATTTTTGAAGAAAAAAAAATGTTCAAATGATTCATACATGAATATTGAACACATGCATATGTTTTGAAATATATTTTGTTTTTATTTATGAATTGTGGTGACTTTTACCCGTGAAAATTTTCACTTCCATGCTGTGGTTCGGGCGTAATGCGCGGACATACAAAAAAGACGTTTCATTTTTATATATGAGATTCAAGCAAACGTTCCAACGATACCTATTCACGTATTTAATTATTATTTTTATGATGACAACAAAATTTGATGGTTGTGATCTTATCTTTCGCCCATACTTCCGTCGGTGTGCCGGCAGCGTTACGTTGTAACGTCAATGTATCCCATAGATTGTTTGAAACAGCTTTGTCATGGCCGCAATATGGCAAAATACTTTTCTAGGTGCTGATTCTACAGCATGAAATTGCTTATCAAATTATAATATACATACAATATATTAAATATAATCAATAAAAGAAAAATAACCTACATTTTGGTTCCAATTATGTATAGGTGATAATTTTTGAATTTTTTTAAATTCGATCGATTTCGATTTCTCGGAAATTAATACTCGCTATCGAATGATTAAATTCGAAATTTTAAAAGATTGTGTTCGAAAACGAGTGCCGCAATCCGACTGAATAGGTATTTCGAGTGGCGAATCATATACCAATACAGTTTTTCGAAAGTCTTCCTCGCTATATGGATCGGTGCTTTGGGAAATTCATTCATCACCATGCAAATTTGTAGCAAAACCACGGAGTTCATTTTTTCGTTAGAGCACCTTTATGGTATGCCTTCTGTGTCTCGAATCCGTTCAATATATATGAAGACCATCTGGTCCGTCCAAATTAAATTTAGTTATGATTGTGTGCTGCATTTTTAGCGATTAATCATTAGTAATTAAATTTTTAAGTTTTTTAAGGTTTTTAAAATTGTTTAGTTTGTATTGAATGCATAATTCTTCAGAAATTGTGTCAATTGGAGCAAAATAGACGAATTTACAAGAGTTTCATAACTTTAACTTTAGCTTTAAGTATACTTCATAATCATTTGAAATTATGGGTCGTATTTATAAAAATAAGTTTAGTCGACCTTCTTACGAAAAATTGGGTTTGTTCCTTCAAAGTGTTCAAAAAAAGTGAAAATTTATACTTAAAAAAACCTTTCGGTGTTACCTGATTATAAGAGGGCTCCGCAAACCGAAGCACGTTCAAATAAATGCTGCTAGTGCCATATTTGCTTTTATTCAAAAGAAAACAATTCTGCTTTTTATTGTTCTTATATCAATATTATTATCATAAAAATAGTGTTGTTTAGACCATAGACTGAAGAGCGTTTCTCTTTGCGATATTGGAGTAGCTAAATCATGTAATACTTGTATATTTCCATTATGATTTAACCTGTGTATACATATGTAAATCGTCTGATTTTACATGATAGTAAATAACGTCGGGTATTGCGCAAAATCATTAAAAGTAGACGAACATTTCATCCTATTCTGTTATTCGTTTCTTTTGATGTTTAGCTCTTCAATTATGTCGACACGTTTGTATTTCAATTTTGTGAGACGAAATAAATTAAATAATAAAGATACTTTATTTTAAGTTATGAAATAAGTTTAAAAGTGCTCTGTTGTGTTATTTTTACATTATTAAAAGAAGTTAAGGAAGTAAATAAATATTCGTACTGACTGTTAGTACGCATAAAAATCACATTTGCATTCCATGTAGTTTCTGTGAGGTACTGCTAAGTCCGTTTTGAATTTTACTGCACAATTTTCCTACATATCTGTATGTAGGTACTTACATAAATATAAGTGAATATACATAATTTTTACAGGAATATGCACATTTGTATATATAGATTCATATGTAAGTATACATGCATGTATGCCTATTGTAAGTAGCCCATCGTCAGGCTTTGACCGTTTTTGCATTCAGTCTGCAACACTGAATTGTGGGCGGCGCGACGTGTTTGCCCAACGAAATTAATTCCTATTTGTTTTCTATATTTAAATCGCTGCCGCCGATACCGCCACCATGTTATATCTTTCTTTTTTTTTTAGTTCTAAACACTACAAGAGATTGTGTAATAAGCAGACAATACAAAAATATATAGATACCGCGAAATCAACTTAGCTCAATACAAGACATTACAAGACATTTCGAAATGACGGATAACGTGGCTTGTGCAAGTGTTTGTGTGAATGTGTTATATGTATTACTACATTTTAGTTTCTCAAAATTTTCACATGATTATCCGAATAATTAACAATGGAGGCATTTTGTATTCATAAAAGAGTTATATAATAAAAGTTGAGTACATTAGGTTGTAGTTTTTACGAATGCAGGTCGGTCGTATAGTATACATATACTAATAATGTAATAAAAGAAACGTTAAAAATTCCATCTGAGCCATAAAGGAAAAAACTAAATTGTTTAATACAAACAAACATTCAACCGATTCATGTAAAATAATTCGGGCAAGTACTTATTATACAATCCGTTGTAAATTTTCTAGTTTGAATATTGCCATAATACATGTACATATATTTGTTATATACTTTCATGATATACTTATGAAATGAAGGAGAAAAACAATGCTTGAAAAAGTTTATTGAACGATTTGTAAATAGCAATATTTTTGCAATTATTACTGAATTTGAAGCATTTCAGAGTAGAAATCATATTATTTTTAAGTCTTTTTTTTTATGTTTGATTTAATGTTAAAATAATTATTTTCTACTCTTTAGAAGAATGCTTGTGGTCCAGTGGCACTCAATATGCAATGCATGTATATGTATATACATGTATTACATTTTCCATTAATTCCATGCAATATTACCTCAAGTAAATATATTCTCATCCACGTTGTCATGTGTTAATTTTTTAGATAAATGTGTTGTTTTAGGCTGTTTTCCTTGTAATGCTCGACAGATTGAACGGTGCCAAAAAAGCCAAATATCATGTATGGAAAGTTACCTTCAAATATGTGTAATTGTTGCACGTATGTGCCGCATTCACAATTTTGTTTGGAGTTAAATAATTATAATCTACAAGCATTTTTCTTAGTTCCTAATGCATACTAGTTTGCTGAATGCAGAGTTAAACATAAAGTTACAAGTAAAACATTGGGTTACCGTTATGACAATATAAATAGATGAAAACAATACAAAATAATCCAAATACCGTGATGAAATGGATTAGCTAGCAGTTCCTGACACAAAGATTACAAGTAGTATAAGATGCCAAGCCGAAATGTCCTTTAAAATGCATTACTATCTGCATCTGCGTCTTCCCATTGTCATACAGAACGATGGTGAGTATGTATGTTTGATTTTGTGCATTTAGAAATGCTGAATTTTCCATTTTGCGCATGAGAAAGAAAATAAATAAAAGACCTATTATTTCGATCTTTATATGCAGCTATTTTTTTCTTTTAAGCTTAATTTTCGACTATCAATGAATGTTAATAAAAAAAATACATTTTTATTAAATACTATAATTCACAGAGATGATCCAAAACGTTATAAATCGCAATGAGAGAAATCTCTTTGGTATAAACGGAACTAAATAACAATGTGTGTTGGAGTAAAGTTAATTTGAACGTTTCAATAGTTCGATACACATTATATAATATTTATAAATTTACTTTGCATTTAAGGTGACAAATAATCAATCCAAAGATAATTTGATATTTTTTGTACCCTGAACCAGGGTATATTAAGTATGTCAAGAAGCTTGCAATACCTAGAAAGAAACGTCATAGACCTTAGGAAATATAGTATATAAAATATATAAATTATCCTGTGATGAGCTGAGTCGATTTAGCCACTTTTTACGCGAACTAGTCCCTCAGTACTTAAGATATTGGTCTGAAATTTTAAACACGTCTTTTTCTCGGATAGATATAGCATAGAGTCTACTTATGACAAACTTATTCTTGTGACAAGTTCTCATCACGAAATTTGTTACGTATTATTCCAAAGTAACGGCTAAATTTCGAAACAAATGTTTAGATAGGATACTATAGCATATAGTTGTCATATAAAGCGGACGATCAAAATGAGGTCCTTGTATGGAAAACATAATATTTATCTTCAGTTCAACCGAACCGTATTTTCTTGCTAGTTATAATACTGGTGGATTTTTAAACTTTTAAGTTCATCTTTCAGGAGAGGCTTCGAGTTACAGAAGTTTTCATTACAACATAAAATTTCAAAAAACGGTAAAATATAGATTTATACACAGTTTTATTTCTCTACTTCGAATAAAGTTTTTGCTTATGTACTCAAAACATTTACTTTGCTTATTTTAGTGAAACATTTTCTAATTTGTTTAGTGTTTTGTAGTGTTCGTAAGTTGAATTATAATTATAATAAATATTCGGTTCTTCAATATCGTCTGTTTAAATGCGGGTGAGCAAATTTCATTGTTCATCTAAATATAATCTGTAACAATAATATTTGAGGTGATGAATACGCGCGCCGACTTCTATGTGAACTTTTTACAAAGTGGGATTTCCCCGAAAATGTGACCCACGTGAGAAAATAGAAGTTTTGTGGAAGAAAATTTGTATGAAATTCGTTTTCACGGTAGGGAGGTCTTCCTGTTGTGAAAGTTTGAGTTACGGATTTGGATGAAATTTGACTTCTACATGCTATACCATATCAAGAGTTCGAGTTTTGCAGAACTTCTAGTTATCAGTTAACAGTATATGACTTAACAGGTGGGATGAAAATTTCATAAGCTTATACATATTAGTGGTAGATGGTACCACTAACATCAAATCCATATGATTTTTAGTGAACCCCTACCTTTAAAAGATACATGTACAAATTTTACTTCTATCGAACTATTAATTTATGTGATATATACCTAGTACTTCGGTGAAGCAATTTGTATTAATTTACAAAAAATTATCAAAAGGAATTTCGAGTGATGATAGAGGAGTGCTTTTTGCGAGGAAAAATACTGTTGAAAACAAGGTCAATGGAGCATATTGCATACGTTTTGAATGAAATGGGTGCCGCGCAAGCTCTGTAGTGTTCTTTAATCATAATAAATCGCAGTTTTGGGTTGATTTCTGACAATGCATGAAGCTTGGTTCCATCATTCTACACCGGAGTTCATTCGACAGCCAGCCGAGTTAACTGCACCTGATGAACCGACCCCATTGCGTGGAAAGTGGCAAAAGTCGGCTACCATGGATAACAGATGGAATCAGCATTTTGAGATGCACGTGGTATAATATTCATCGGCTTTTCTCAAAAGTTATTGAAGCATTTGAAGGCCCGATTTTAAGAATATGGTACGATTGCGATTCTTCCGGCGCCGCGATTTGGTGGTACGGATGGATAGAGGAGCTCCTCAGGATTGAAAAATGTATACACATATACGTCCTCAGACTCATAGTTTTCGAGATATTTCACTTTAAAGTTCCACAATTTTCTATGGAATTCACTCTTATTTTGTTTTGTTTTGTTTTTGTTTACATGTCATGACAAATACTAGTGTTGCCACATATTGTGTTTTGAAAAAACTATTAAATAATTTTCTGTTTAACATATATTGAGAGAATGGTACAAGTTTTTGTTGTATCTTATGTTATATGATAAATAAAGATAAAAAATAATATTCCTTTGTGTCGAACTACTTTCTGCACTGGCGGCCTTCGGCCGCGCTTAAAAAAAAATAACCCTGATCAGTCCAACACCGGGGTGATCATAATTCTTTTGTGTCAAACTACTTTCTGCACTGGCGGCCTTCGGCCGCGCTGCAAAAAAATAACCCTGGTCGGTCCAACACCGTGGTGATCATAGTTCTTTTTGTTGGCAATATAAAACCGGTATTTACTAAATATAGTATAATAATATTAAATATACGAAACAATATTTCATTTTGAATAATTTATATCTCTAAGTATGAAACAGATTTTTGATTATATTTTCAGGACACAAAGTATGGCAACACTGCTAATTGTCATAAATGTAAACACACAAATCTCTTGAAACTTTGAATGTGCAAAATAGTTTTTAAAGTATATTTATTTTCTTAAAAATATACAATTAGTGTAAATTTTGATATATACGAATGTGTACGGTGTAATTAAATATATATTAATTATAAAACGTGTGAAAAGTGAGTTAAGCATAGTGAAATAACGAGCATTGTTTCTACAAATTTTTTAACTTTAAAGTGAAATATCTCGAAAACTATGAATCTGAGAATCGTACATGTGTTTTTTTAATCCTGAGGAGCTCCTCTATCCATCCGTACCATCAAATCGCGGCGCCGGAAGAATCGAAGAAGAATGAACAAACGGTCAGAAGCTGTAATCGTTGTATCGCCTTCGTAGATAAAAATATTGATAATAAAAAAAATGTTATCAAAAAATTTTTTTCTGTCAGCCTACTAACTTTTCAGTCCACCTGTTATCTGACTCACTATTTAGTAATAACAATATCATAAAAATAGATGAAGTGTGGCATTTTAAATAAGCATAAAAACTCTGGACTATTAGGTAATATTAAATGATAGTGAATAGAGAACATAATGTACTTGTAGACATACAAATTTATAGTTGAATTTAAGTCAAATAACGAAAAATAACAAATTTCAACGAGAACGGCAAAAAACTAGCCAAGCATAGCTACATACTTTCATTTTATTTGCCACAATCAAAATAAAACGAGTTAATAATAGGGAATTGTAATAAAAAATGTTTGTAATGTATGTACAAAGAAGCTTTCGTTGCGGCAACTCTTTTCGGCAGAGCTACAATGAGGAAGTGTTCTGATTTGTTTTTGCTATGACAACATGCTTTGTGTTTTTGTTAATAACAGTTCGCTGCTAAAAAAATTTGTAATTTTTTTCAGTTATACCATTTGTCTGCTCTCTATCTTTGGTTCTGCTTTCTTATCAAAAAATTTACATGTAAAACATACACTAAAATTGTGTATTTAGTTTAAAACAAAAAATTATATGACTTGGAAATGTCTTTGATCAGAACGTCATCATCCATGTTTTGTACGGTGTTCAGCGATTAGGTATGAATGAAAATATACACGCCGTTGCAAATACTTATATCAAAAAAGAGCAGTGACTCGACCATATTGAATTAATTCTTCATACTGCACTACAAAAGTTACCACTGCTCAAAAATGAGTGAAAATAATAAAAAAAAAATTCGCTATTTTGGACATTTTTGCGTAGAAAAGAGAAGAATGCCACGCAAGCCACCAATGAAATTTGTGAAGTTTGCGGAGCATCATTCGTGTAGCAATTTCGAAATTTCGATTTTCTCTAGCGGAAAAATGGCAAAAAGTGGTCGACTAAATGTCAATAGTTTTAATTTTAAATTTAATCTTATTAGATTGTTTATCGTAATGTCTACCTTTGTAACAGGTGTTAATCTTAGCAACGTTGGTGCAGTTAAAAACCTGCTAGGCATCTCAAAATAAATTATCCTAAAATCGTTCAGTAGTTAAGGAGTTTACCCTGGAAAAAAGTGACACGTAGTTTTTATACATTTTCAGACATACCTTAAATGATAAAGTAAGAAATAAAATAAAAAAACGAGTTGACATTGTAATTATGAGAAATGTCATGAATTATAAGAAATATGCTTAAGTTAAGTAAAACATCCGTAATATGAAGTCTCAATAAAAAATCTTTCTCATGTTCGAGATGGATAATTTACGCATTCATAAAATCTACTTTCTTCACAAGTTTTTTTTTATTTTGTATCATACGTTTATTTCCTTAACTTTTCTACCAACCGTTTAGGAAATGCGATCGTAACAAATTGATATGCATAGACATATGTATGTATAAAGACGAATTTACCTGTAAAGACATTTTAACCGTTTGGATATAACTGAGCATTACTTGTTTTTGAGCAAACTACCATATTAACAATTGTAATAACGAAAAGAGAACTAGTGGCCGAGAATTAGGTGTGGAAAAGTGCCGCAGGGCATGTTCATACCTGAGACATTGAGAAGCTGCATGATTGAGACGGACGTATCTTCATATTTGCAAACATCATCCTCAGGACAGGTGCAGATTTTTAATTAATCAAAACAAAAACATGATAATTAAATGTCTTCAAAGCAAACAAATATCAGATACTATGTGCCGAAACATAAATACAAATAATGAGAGTTAATATATGATGCGAGAAGAGTTAATGCATTTTATGGAAAAAGTTATCTACATAAACAATTAATTTACCTTGCGCAAAAAGAAGACATAAAGTATTAAATTGAATTGGATCATCACTAGCTATCAATACTGCGACTAATTACTGCCACCATTGTTTTTTCTGCTTTTGCCCTTGATACCTCCTCGATTAATTCCAATCACAATTAAGATAGCACTACTACTTCTGTAATCATCGCAAATAAATTAATACTACTTTGTACTAATATATTATACTATACTTACATACACGTAAAAGCCTAAAAGAAAAAGGAAAAACAAACAAATAAGAAAAAACTATTGTAACCAACGTATGTAACAAAAGTGTAATTGCTCATTTATAGTTAATTTCAGAGACGCGCTTTAACTTCAGTTAAATTCATTAAAATGAAAAGCATAAATTCAAGAAAAGTACTCCTATCGAAGCATACGAAGTAATTAAATTATAATTACAGTAAGGTCACTAATAATATCTGTTTTTTATCTAATATTTATTCAATCTATCTGCTTATCTATTATATACAATACACTTACTTCATATATGTGTGTGTTATTTTTTATCGATGTTTAAAATTTGCAAACCGTGCCCCTTTTGAATATTAAACATAGAGTAGCATTTCAATTTTAATTCACTGAATTATTCAAGGTTTGTTATTTCTGTTTAAAGTCGGATACACATACCTAAACCTTTCAAATTATTGCAGTTAAACATCACTATGACAAACATTGATTGTAAGTAAAATTGATCACTATGTTCAAACGGGCCAAATATATTTATATCATATAATCATAGCCAGCGGTTTAGCAATTTCAATCAGAGTTGTCATTCATTTACGGGGTTAGGTGTAGTTAGAGAAATGAAAAAGAACAATTTAAAAACATGTTTTTGGTCAGTACATTATTTTATTTTATAGAAATAAAAAGCATATTATCATTAAATAAGGTTTCGACTTGATTGGACTTGACACAAATTAAAACAAATAATAATCTTTTAAAAAGTAATGGCTGTTTGTAATGCTCCAGCTCCAATCGAAGCTGTTTGCGCTGATCATCACTAATCCTTAGAGACTCATCTAAATCAATCCAATATAATTTTATAATTATTTTAATTAAGGGAAAACCTAGTGAGCGAAGCTTTTTTAATTATTGAAATAGCACTCTTAGGAAAAAGTTTTTCAAACGTTCAGGAAAAAAGCTGTTACAAGAAATTGTTTGCAAAAAATGGCAATAAAAAAGACCTTCGATCAGACACTAGCAGAAATAGAAATTAGTTGAGCTTTCCATCGAACCTGTCCATTGTGCTCTCTCTTTCATCACATGTATTCCTAAAGATCCAGAACTCAGACGAATTCCAGGAGTTTGTTGGGCTCAATTGAGGTGATGGATAGGGATCACCACTTAAATGGATTCAAAGGCCTTGAGCTTGGGTCGAATTGGAGTGTACTCTAGAATTATGTGTTATGGAGATTCCGGTTCCATGTCATAAAAACGGAAGTTTGCACAAGAAGTTGGACAGGTGTTTCTTAAGCCTGCGCGTTTGCAACCTGATAGAGGGTCCCAGAAAATTTTCATGTTTACAAAAAACTGAACCATTGAAATCTAACGAGCTACAGTTGTCACCATTCAAAATTCATTGGTTTGAAAAAACGCATTTATAATTTTGGAAGTCAGTTACATTAAGATAAATTATCTTAAATATACGCTCATATCTCCAAATCTATTTGTCGAACCAACTCACAATTTTGTGAAACTATTTCTGAAATATTTTACTTTAAGAAAATGTAAATTACTTTTCGAAAATTCTGGCTACGCCAAACTACAAACATAAACTTCTCTACGGAGAAACTTTTACATGTTTAATATTAACCATATTAATGTTTTCACTGTTAATTTACAAGCAGATATCATTTTACTGTAATACTGTTTACTAATTATGTGTTAATTTAATTACATATCTTTGATTATTAATTTTCACATGAAATGATACACTTATATAAATTTAATTTTAAAATGATGTAAGTGTTCGAATTTACGTATTTGCCAATTAAGTGCCTGTTTGATCATAGTTTTAGCTCCAGTAAGTGCCAACGGTTCTAAGTAGTATGAAATAACGATTGCTTATTCAAAATTAATCTAAAATATTTATATGCGGATTTTTTTTTAATATCATTAAAAAAGAAGATTACCACATGTTGCAAGGTTATACTCTTATAAAACAAAAGGATTCAATATATCAATCTTATATTTAAAATATTTATTTTCCCAAGTTACAGATATCGATTCTTATCTACAAGAAAAAGCACAAATTGGTGATTTTCCCATGGGGAAGAGCATTCTCGCGAAACCTATGATAAGGCTGATTATGCTATGTTATAGTCGTATTGTTGATATCTTACATTATGTTTATATGTGTATATACCTACATTAGATCTTAGCAATAAAATGTAATACACGGATTTGTCCGGAAAGTAGTAAGACTGATCGATTTAAAAAAATTTATTGAACCCATCGTTACAACTCTTTAAAAAGTTTCAAATGACGATCCATTTGCGTCGATGCAGCGCTGCTAGCGCGATTTCCAAGCATTGAAGGCGTCACGGAATTGTCTTAAGTCGAGGTGCATGCTGCTTGGATTCCCTTTCATCGGCCTTTGCAGGCAAAGAAACAAAGAAAGTTCGGGCGGGCCTCATCTGGGCTGTAGGGCGACTGCTGAATCGTTGGGATTCCGTCCATAGTTAGGTAGCTGTTCGTACACAAAGGAAGTGTGAGCCGGAGTGTTGTCGTGGTGCAACTTCGAATCGTCTGCGATGTCTTGTTGGACCCGATTGACCCTTCGTTTGAGTCTCTTGAGGACTTCCACTTAAAATGGTGGACGATGCCTTTGATGTCTAAAAAGACAATGAGTATCGTTTTCACTTTGGGCCTGTTCATTCTTCCGGTCTTCATCAGCAACTTCTTCCCGGCCTTGGTGCCACCGAAACACACCACTTCTTGCTAAAGCAATATCTGGGTAAGCCTGCTTGATCATATCAAACGTCTCTCTCGCAGAATTAACGAGTTTCACTCAGAATTCAATCGCGTACTTCTGCTCTAACGAACGCTGAATTTTCGGCTTGCACCATTCACAGAAACACGTCGCTCGAAAATGTTTATCCTGTCTCTCCAGATGCTCGGAGACAACTATCCAGCCGCTCGTTCGATAGCTAGAAACGCCCTCGACCAAATCCAGTCGGTGCGCGAGTTAATTTTTACATTAAGTAAAAATGAGTCAAAAGAATATATTTTGAGCTGAACCGAAATGTGTATTCTATATTTATACTCTTAAGACTTACTTATTACATGGTTTTTACTTCTATTTATACTAGCTAGTATGATACTTATTACTAGCTGATAGTTTGTTTAGATATAATACCATATATTGTTTGTTACGGTTGTTTACATAAATCTTACTGCTACTTTTACTACTGAGATGTTGGTTATTTACTAGTAATTCTAGTAATTCTAATACTAGTATTTTTTGTTGCACTGATAGTGTACTTCTATTATTCCAATATAATGTTGTTTTGAAGACTTTTCTGAAATGTTGTTCGTTTATTGAAACATGCTGTGTGTTCGTTGTAGTGATAGTGCAATTGTTCCAACTCAGTGTTGGCTTGATGCATTCTGTTTACTGAAACAAAAGGTTGTTTTGATGTTTATTACCACAAGTATAATAAGGAATACGCTCTTTAACTCGCGTATGCTCGGAAGTCAGTCGTGGTGCAACACAATCAATCCTATTACTTTCCGGACAAACGCAGTATTAGTACTTCTAATTTTATATAATAAACTGCTTAATGCATTTTTAAACTTTTCTACCTCTTTATAACGAATTAACTAAATGTATCAAAAATAAGAGATTTTATTTATTATTAATCTGCGTACAGTTCAGCAATCGTTAACGAAAAGTGCATATAATATTTTAAGCTCGACCTGTAAAAGATATAAAAAAGATTCTCAGAACCGTTGTAGCTTAATGTGCTAAATATGTTGTCCAAAACTGAATATCATAGCTACACATTTTACAACAAAAAATATTTGCACGATCCTGTGTGTACTGCCTTGTGGTTTTATATATTATGTACTTACACATATCATAGATCATTTTTTTAACTCCCACGGATTCGGTTGGAAAACATTGTCAAATAAAAAACGCATGCTAGCACTGTTAAAATTTAACTATCAACGTTTAAGCCATTCTGTTGGAAATGTGAATAATTTTCAAAATCTCAACTTCAGGCAAGCTGCGTGGTGTTGCATACACATAAACATAAATACTTCAAGGATTAGTTTTGGTGTGTGTAGGGAAAATCCATAAATGATTTAATTTACAAAAAGGTGATCGAATTAAAAAAATAGTGGCATATAAACATATATGTTATATGGTATATATATGCATATGTATATATTATATATACATATGTACAAATATATGATATAAGAATGTGTCATACTCAAATTCGCTATCTTAAAACTTTTGGTGGACATTAATTGCACTATTTATTCACTGGACTTAAAATTACAAAAATAATTTACAAGAAAAAAATTAATAGTGGCATAAAATGCAAATGAACCTTCTTTTTGTGCTTCGTAAGAATTTTTGGACTGTTATGTGTCAAACAATTCAGCATTCACATAGTCCCAATGCGTTATTTTTTTAAAGCATGGAGTACACGATGTATGAACATGATTCGTTTTAATTGATTCTTTGTATATATTATATAAAATTCTGATTAGATTAAAAAAAAATTTAACACTTGCATCGGTAGAAAATATTTGTTAATTTACATATACATACGTATATAATATACACCACATTAATACTTAGAGAAAGGATGAAACAAAATTTTTTGTTTAACTTAAAATTTAATTTTATCGCTTATATTTGATAATTGATAGATATAAAAATTAAGTTGCTTTATTGACTTAGTTTTTTTAGCCACAAAAAGTTATTCTATCTCATGCAATAAAGAATTAATACATCGATCACATTTTCTTAGCCCTATAAAAGATTAGTTGGATGAGGTAATTTCCTATATAGTTTCCTGTACATATGTATATATTAATGTACATACACATTCATTTAATACTTTAAAATGGAACCCTCTTTTCTCATTCTCTTTTTTTTAAATAGGACTCACGATATTTCTATAAAATATTAATTGGTGACAAATAAGCTTATTTCATCCGTTATTATTCGTCCGTTACGTATATTTTTAGGAAGCAACTGGTAGGTGAAAACCAGTGTTTTAGAATATTTAGTGAGATGGAATTTGTGGACACATATCTCTCAATTCTTTGAGTTTGTTAATTATGATTTTGCACTATATATCTGTTATTATTCAAATTTGCAAATTTTTAGTCCGACCACATTTTTTTAATTCAAAAATATTATATCATACATCTAAAATGTACCTACACATGTATATTTTTTTGGTGACTTTGTCGGTCAGGGCGATTTACGCTCCCCAAAGATAAACTACATAACTTATTCCTGCTTTCGTCTTGCAATGCTCTATTGCTGTTACATCAAGAAGACAACAAAATAACTTATAATTTTTACAAATTAGGAGAAAAGCTCGACTAGACCAAATATGTAGGGCTAAAATATAACGCTTCAAACAATGTGGACATCATTGGAGTGACTTGGCTAATTAATATATGGTATTTTGTTTTTTTGTGGTTAGTCAATTTATTTTCCTTTTTTCTTTATTGATTATTTCTCTCGCTTTTATGTGCATTCCTATTGTAGGCATTTATTAGCTATATATGTTCGATGTATGTATTTGAGCACTCGTACGAATGCATTTAAATATTGTACTATGTTTATGTAAAAGTTCATGCTCTACACTTAACTATTCTCAAAATCAGTCATTTAAGAACTTAGAAACTTTTGTGTGAAATATTCTTTCATATGCACATACCTAAATATATTTATTTTATATAAAATAGTAATTATGCATCTGTAAATGTACTTATTATGCATTTTATGGTAATTAGTTGAATATATTACTGTAAGTTCATATCCCTGCAAGAAACGAAATTGGTTTACAAGAATGATTTCCTATTAAAATATTTCTTAAGGAGTATAGCAACTGTAGTGGGTAAAAAACATGTACAGATTAATTCTTATTTCCATGATATAATCATTTATTTACAGGACTAACACAGGACACTTATCAAGTTTGAACCTCAAGCTAATGAACAATTATTATTTTCGGTTTTTTTCACAATCGTGTGATGTTTCTTTGATCGTTACTTTAAACGCGTGAAATATGGCATATATGTACATATGTACGTCGTCCTGGAACAAAATAAATAATTTGTACTACATGAGAATTTTTAGTCAATAATTTCCTAATAAACTGGCCGTAAAAAATTAGTATTATATATGTATATATATGTGTTTCGAAATGAAAAGAAAGTTGAATTTATATTGTCTTGAAAATCATTTATTTGCGATTTTTCTACATTTTTTTCAATATAACGCAGCTTGATAAACAACATTTCTTTATTTCTGTTCCGGTGCGTAAATGAACAGAGAAGGTGATGTTCGAACTTGTGAACACCAGATTTCATTTCCAGATTTATGGCACACACTTTTAACGACTATCCTTGTCTCCTGTTGATTGTCATCGTAAATGCAATTTTCCCTGGAAACTGAATATGTATGTTTGAACTAAAAAGGCAAATCGTAAACATTAATCAATAGCAACCGATAGTGGAATCAATTGTCGTTTTTAGGGTGGATTGTATAAATTCGTCCTAATGCATTAGATAAGAACACACTTGGATGTCTATCTACTGGTTGGCCGTGCTTTTTACGTAACCATTTATTTAATGATGCATTCCATGCACCATATAAAGGCATTTCCGAATAGAGTAATGTTCTCGCAAACGGATCACTAACGCAAATTGAGAAAAAACTCGTCAATCTTATTTTTGTTCTTGGCGGTGTTTCCGTTGGCTGCAGTGTATTCTTTGGGTTGAAATAAACTCTTGGGACTTTCCTAAATGAACTGCGAGATGCGCAACAGTCGGAAAACGCTGCATTGCAGTTCTCGACCCATTTGGTGATCTCATCTCGTTCAAGGCCAATAACCGCCATGTTGCTTTCTTTGGTGACACACTTGCAAACGTATTTGATCGATTTCACCAAACTGCAGTACTCAACATTAATATGAATTTGAATGTAAATTAGACGAATAGTACTACATCCATGTGTTGTCAACTTCGATATTCATTCCTCTCAATTGGATGCTGAATGTTCTGCCATTGTCGTCTGGTAAACGACGCCGTTACAATGGATATTCATCATTTCGCGTGGATAGTGTTTCATGCATTTATTGTCAGACATACAAACAGATGTGGGGTTGTGGTGTCCACAAGGTCCATGAACCATATTGGATCATACAGGACCGCATCCACCAACCAAAAAAGGGTGTGTGCAAGCGACAAACCTCTTTTTTGTCCCTGTTCTGGCTTTGCTAAGGCTGTTTTCGAGCATATTATGAAATTCAATAACGAATTCAGGAGTGCCTTTGCGTTTAAAAGTAAAATTTTACTTCAACAACTCTGGATGTAGTGGCGGCCATAGCTGCGTTGTCAGTATACCTAGTATGTATGTCGCATCGCCACTGAGCCGATATTAAGATAATGCTTTATAGTTTTCTTGCCCTTAAACTTTAAACTATCTAAAATAACTTTCCTAATGATTTCATTTGAAATAACTGCCCGTGTTTGTCTTATGAAGAGTAATAATGATAAATACCATTGCCCTGCTTCAGATTAAATTGATTATTAATTATTTTCATTTTGATTGTACCTAATTGTTTCTTGCAGGGACATTTATGCATTTTGTTTATGGGTATTAATACTTTGTAATTTTGAAGGCCAAATGAATTTATGAAACATTTTATTTCTTTCACGAATTCCGTGCTACTACACGCCAACATAGGATGAATTTCATCCGTTCATTGAGGCTCTCTTGCCGTTTGTCAAATCGTTTTCGTATTCATGGTTCAATTTGCAAGCTGCCAAACGAAAGTATTACAAAAAACATGAAAAGCGTATGTCACTGGAGGAGGAGCGACATTGCAAGGATGAACTACAAGTAAGATCTACTTTTAACATTTTCCAAATAATATTGAAATGTTCACTATATTTTCTGACACTTTGAAATGTGAAATAATCAAATTTTAGTGACAAAACTAGAGTTTAGTAAAAAGTATCACAGCAGGAAAAGTTAAATCAGTATACCTAATCTATTGATTTTCGATTTTCCGGTTAACTTTCCAGTACCATAACTTAGCTTTGCCTAACTTGATTTGCTACTCTTGAGTATTTCCGTCTTTGGTTGGGAGTGTATAAAATATTTGCCTACATCCGAACCTAGCCCTACCTTACTTGCTTAAAGTGGCGGATGCTGGGAATATTTTATGCTAAAATTAATAGTCATATGTTATAATAAGTTTCCCAACTCCTAGGATTTACATTGCGACAAAGTATCCGGAAATTGTAAATAAAACGCAAAATATTTAATTATTCATTTATATTTATTTTGTCGCCTTCTAAGTAATCCCCACCAGATGTAATACACTAATGCTCTTTCCTGTCCGCGAAACATTTTTCATAAGCACTTTTTGGGACAGAAGCAGAGCAGAAGGCCTGCTCCTATAGCGAATTTTGTTTTATCTCTTCGATCGACTGAAGACGAGTTTCACGGAGCGGAAATTTCAATTTGGAACAAGAAAAATTCCCTCAGAGCCAACTGTGGTGATTGAGTGAGGGTATTCCTTGGGTATTTAGCTTTTCGGTCACAATCGCGGCTCGATGCGATGGTGCATTCGGCTTTTTCGGAACGAGTCGAGCAAGAACGCGTTTCATACTATTTCATATTATTATTTTTACCTGGTAAAAAGTATTGGATGGTAAGCAGGAAATATAGTATAAATTCATAATATTCATAAGTGAATTTTTTGGCTTCGCAATTCGAACCTTTTTTCATCTATCGGTTTCATATAACAACCTTAAATATATTAGACCGAACTGTCAAATTTCCTTGGTAAATTTCGAATTATAATGTATTTGTTATAAAACATTAAATTCCGCTAAAGTTCTTACTCTTCGTTATTAGAGTAAGTTGGAAGCATATAACCTGATACTTAGAGTAACTTATTAACCTAGGTAATTTTTAATTGAGATGTTGCACTTATTTTCATAGGTGAAACAAAATTTAACCGCGTTTATTTTTACATTTTATATCTATTTTTCTCTGAAAAACTATATAAGTGTATTTATGAAATAGAACGAAAAAGCGGAGGTGAAACAAAAGTGGGCGTCCCGGTTATTAGGAAAACTACGTAAGGATATTACTCAGGAATGTCGAGAAGATTTCGTACAATCCATCACCGGCAAACGAAAATCGATTTGTGTACTTTCGAATCCCGATCAGAAAGGCAAAATGCGACGAATCGACTGCTTACGACAGGCAGATAAGGTGTGGCGCTTGGATTTGGTTATGGTCATACTTTTTAAGGCGATACCGCTTGAAAGCACAGATGGAGAACGACTGGAAAAAAATCCCGAATGTACACACCCTAGCTTATGTGTAAATCCTTATCACATTAATGTATCTGTTCGCGAACTGGACTTGTATTTAGCGAATTTTATCAATACACATGATCCGCTTGACAGCCCAAATCCGTCGTCACCTCCTCCTACATCAATAGCATTATTCTCATATAACAATGAACACACCCATGCTAACTCCAATAGCAACACTAATGTCAGTAATAACAATATAAACAAAATAAAGAAAGATGGTGAAACACGCAAAGAGAAAGGTAATAAAAGCTTTTCCATACTTAAATATA
>NW_017537143.1:65428-72129 GCF_001853355.1 Bactrocera latifrons
AAAAAAAAAAAAAAAAAAAAAACACCTTAATATACTTATGTATAGTATATACAGTGGACCAATACAGTTTACATACACTTAGTTCTATTAAATTACGACACGCGTATTTGTTATAATAGTATATCAAAATATATATATTTTTTTTAACAAAAAAAAAATTAATGCTTAAGCTGAAAATGCGCCTAATTTACATCAAAAAAGTTTACGTACACCAATGATAATTTAAATAATTCAAAAGTAATTACGTAAGTTTTAGCAGGTTTGTTGCTATTATTGTCCCTGGACGTCGACGTAAGCTCCCCACTCACTCTAGTATTATTTCCGAATATTTTGACCCACTAAGTCCATGATTCAGCGTTTTGGCCATATTTTGATGAAATCCGATGTTTTCGAACACGACTTTCCAAAAAGATCCAGATATTTTGAATATGATTAATGTATGGTGATTGTGGGACCTATGGAGTTATTTTTAATTCCATAGCAACCCTGCACACACTAGGTGTATGTATACTTTATTGGTCCATGTATGTATGTATGTATTTATATATATGTAGTACATGCGTTTGCTAGGAGTATTTTTTTATTAATTCTGGGCCGTTTATTCCACTCTTGTTTTGAGTTTATAATTAATGTTAAAATTAAATATACTTTATGACTTGTACTGAGTAAAGATAGACATGAACAGATTAAATTGATATTAGTTGTTAATTTAATTTTAATATTGTGCTTATGAAAGTTTTGTTCTGCAACGAACTAGGAGCTTAGACTTTTATATATTACAAAATATTTCATCGACCTACTGATATTTTATGTAGGTATAAAAAGAAAAAATATACTTCTTGTAGTTTCTGCAAATTTTAAAACTAATAAATGGTTTGCCACATATTTCCTTATGAAATAGGCTTCTCTTAACAAACATTAAGGCTTTGTTTTTGACGGAATGTTAGCGTTATTAAGCTTGAGGAGTAATTTTAAGAACTACATTCTTTAAAAACTTTTCTCTGTAGAAGAAAAATTAGTATTAACCAATTAGTTTTACATAAAATTAGGTTACAGCCATAATCCTTATAATGGAGTTATATGTAACGATATAATATTGGCTACTGGTGTTTTTTCATCGAAGGAATTGTGGAGTCTCTCTAAAGGTAGGTTTACAGATTAATATATTTGTATGCAGGAATATACCCGATTTATGTCAAAACATTTAGATATTTCTATATCATGTGTACATATGAGTTAATTAGAAGCTGTGTGAGGAGAAGAACTAAAATTGCAATTTTTTCTATTGCATAGCATCTATTCTTGATGAGGCAAGTAATGTTTTACTATCCACAAATGCTAGTCATATTAAGTTGGAAAATTCCGCCGGAACTTATGAATGCAACACATATCAGTTGCCACCACCATCAATTGGCGTTAGTGTAGATGTCCCTAGTAACTTGGTAGCGACGAATAATATGTTAGCAAACACGGATTCTGGCCGATTAGCTGCCTCCAGCTCTTCTATGATTGTTCCGGCTGGGTACAGTAGTAAGGATTTTGACGAAAAGAAAATACAGTACATATCGGTTATATGCAATTGTTATTACATAAAAAATAGCATAAAGCTATATATAGCGGTATTTGCAAACAAGAGGTATTCGTTTATATGCAAAGTCTATGCACATACGCAGTCATTTCTTTTCTAGTATTATATTTCCAATGTCTTCAAAAGCATGTAAGCATCAATGTTATGAAAAAATCGCAGCGAATCTAAACTCAGCAATACCTTCTTTGTTGAGGGATATTTTATAAAAATATGAGATTGCGTGAACACTTCCTTATGATTACTTAAATTAAAATGGACTGCCAATACGTCCGCAACAAAGTATACACGTTCATTACCGCATTGAATGTATTCGTTATCAAGTTTGCACCATTCATAATTTCTGCCTTCAATAGCTGCAATATCGTCTGTATCTTGAACTTTGTCAATGCCTGCCGAAATGAAATGACTTGGTTTAATGCTACTTTTACCAACTTTAACATAAAATCTACCTTTCTGAAACAATTACTAAATATTTGCTGCAAAATTAATACATTTAACACCGATCAAAATTTGTGGTTAACGAAAAATTGTTTCCATAAATGCGATATTTGAATATAAATGATTTGCATTCGAGCAACCTCATTCATACAAATACAACGTGCGTAATTCGTTGAAATATAAACATTTTCAAATTACCAAAATGTGCACAAAAGCGATTCATCATATAACCGATATCCACTGTAATTTGCTTTTGAAAATTGTGTAATATATTATTTAATTACTTCCGAAAATAGTTGACTTTGTTGATGCACGAAGTATGCATTTGTCGCCATCTCCTCTCTTGCGAACCCAAGGAGCAGCAGCATGTAAAACTGACACGTGTACTTCGCCTGATGTTGGGGGAAGTAACGGCAGTGGTGGTGGTTTTTCTGTGATTTTGCGTCCAAACGATTCAACGGGTGCGAGCATTCAATCAAGCGATATATCAATGCTTCAGCGATATACGCCTTCACTAAACCGCTCATTATTAAATATGAGTCAAGTGCGATCAAGCGAAGGTAAATTTTCAAAATTTGAACTATATGGTAATCAAAAAAGTATTTTCGTATTTCTAATCAAACTTCGACCTAATTTTTTATATTTATAATAATAAATAAATTAACAAATATGTACCATTTTGATCGAAAATTTTTTGTGATTTTTCCGCTAGAGACCATCAGTGTAAAACTTTAATCTGTGTTAATCGTAATTTCGAAATTTCCAGAACGGAAACGAGCGAACCATAGTTGTGCTACACGAGCTGATACAGAATTATCCCCGTAAACTTCATAAATTTCATTGGTGGCTTGCGTGGCATTATTTCCTTTTTTATATAAAAATTTCAAAATATAGCCAATTTCTTCATAATTTCCACTCATTTTTGAACAGTTGTAACTTTTTTTCAACTTCCCCGAATTTAGTTTTTTTTGGCTAAATGAAGCTTAAAGTTCTCCTTTACATATGTATGACACAATGTTATTGGTAGCACAAGAGATATACGACTGCAAAAATACGAAATGACTTTTTCGACTACCCAGTATATACATAAATGTGTAATTTTATTCTGTTTGAAATTCCTTTTAGTATTGATCCAACACAATGTAACATCTGCATTGGTTACAAATTCAGTTAGCCCTGGTGCAATGTACTATCAGTTACATAATAGCTCAAATGGTCCATCAGATTCCAGTGATAGCAGTACTCAGCATAACCATCATCCCCATAGGCAACAATCTCAACACCAGGAACACCAACAAAACTTACATGGTCATGGTTCACAAATTTCAGTAGCTGCGGCAGCGGCTGCAGCAACTGCTGCTGCTTCTATTTCAAAATATTCTTCCGAAGTTGTAAGTGGGCATGATATGTCCGAGTTTGTTACCTATGTTTGCCAAGAAACCGGAAATAGTAATGCTCAAATTAATGAAGTTCATCCCCCACCACATCCTCAAAGTCACTTCCAGTTACAAACGGTTTCTACAGAAGGGCCATCATCTAGCCGTAATCCAAAATTATCCTCCGCAGCGCCGTCCGCACAACCCTCTCATTATCAACAGTACAGTACGATGCTACCTCCGCCACCTTTGCCCCCAATGGCGCGTCCAGTTGCGATAATTAGGTCCACAGGTGGTTTGACGATGGTAGAATCACCACCATTATCTGCAACACCTCCAAACTCCAATCAACCGGGTAAGGAATCATCTAGGCATCAGCAAACACAGCAGGATCACCAAAATCAACATTCAACTCGGTGCCACACGCTATCCCATCCTCAAAATGTCGCAGTGGAGCACGGTGACTCAAGAGGTCAAATCTTGACGGTGAACACATCTAGGAACACTGGTGGAGGTAACGGTAATACTACTTCGGTTTCGAGTACAACAGATGCGCTTACCGTTCCAACTTCCAATATGCAAAAAAACACATCTGCTATTAGTGGTAGCAATAATAGCAGTAGTAGTTCAACTGATATTGTAGTGGCTAGATCGTCACCACCACCACCGATAAGTCCTCAAGAACATATAGATGTTGTACGTAGCACAAAATCCTCGACAATAGGTCGCTTTGGCACCCAGTCGTACTCAGCAGCCACTAGTCGGGAGTATTTCAATCATTTCCATTCACAAACAACTCCAGTAAGTATACATTATTCTTTTTTATTATTTGCGTTTAATCAAATATGTATTAATGCATAATAATAATGTAAACATTTTCTTTACACTTGGGGGGGCGTGCCGTCGTCCCAAACGACAAAAAACAAGAGAAACCTTAATTTCAGCGGCACCGAGACTCTAATACCCTTCACAGGAGCAATTTTTATAGCATAAAAAATCTTTATATTGATATTAATCGTTCAGCTTGTTTGCCAGCTATATGCTATAGTGATCCGATCTGAACAATATATTAGTAGATTTTTGTGCTGCCTTTGTCAAGAAGTCATGCTAAATAACGTGAAAATATCTTTTCAAATACAAGAGTTTTCTGTACAGGGTGGCAGGTGAAAGCCGCTACCAAAAAAAATGAAATAACTTTTTTTCTATTTAATGAATCTGGTTAATTTTTTTTTTTTATTTTGCAGATTGACTTTTACATTTAACAAAAATGGATAACTGGGACACTGAAACAAGAATTTGGATTGTCCGCCGCTATCACGCACTGGAGTCCGTAGTTTCGGTTCAAAGAGAGTATATTCGCACCTTTGGCGGCAATCCTCCGAGCAGATGGACCATAATGAGACTTGTAAACAATTTTGCCGAGCATTGGACAGTCAACAGAAGACCTTACCATCGAAACCCTTCAGTTCGAACGGAGGAAACAATCGCTGCTGTAGCTGCTGCCATACAAAACAATCCTCGTGTTTCGACAAGAAGCTTATCTGCTCAAATGGGTGTAAGCAGACAGTCATTACAGTCAATTATTCACGAAGATTTGGGCTTATTCCCATATAAAATTCAAATGGCCAAAAAACTGAACGCTGCAGACTTGCCGATTCGCTTGGAATTTTGCCAGAAGATGCTTCAAATGGTGGAAGAGCTTGGAAACATGTTGAACTGTCTTTTCATGTCTGACGAGGCCCATTTCGATTTAAACGCCAACATAAACAAACAAAATTGTCGAATATGGAGTGCTTTCAACCCACAGATACTCCATGAGACGAATTGCATCCACTTCGTGTCACAGCGTGGTGTGCAGGTTCATCACTCTGCATTGTCGGGCCCTACTTCTTCGAAGAAAACGGTCACACCGTTACGGTTACTGGAGATCGTTACTTGAGCATGTTGAGAGAGTTTTTCTATCCAGAATTACGCCGAATGAGAATTTCTTTCTACTCTGTGTGGTTTCAGCAAGATGGTGCAGCTCCTCACATAGCCCAACCTGTTATGACAGAATTGCGACGAAAATTTCCCAATAAGCTGATATCCAGAAACTCCACATTCCGTTGGCAACCCAGGTCGCCTGACCTTACTGCAACTGACTTTTTCTTGTGGGGTTTTTTAAACAGGAAGTCTACAAAGCAAAATCAACAAATTTGAAGGGTATCCATTCGGGAAACAATTGCGGCTATTCCTATCTCAACTCTCCAAGCAGTAATGAACAACTTTTTGGTAAGATGCCGCACATGCATCAACGAGCAGGGGGGCTTTTAAATTCCATTATTTTTAAAMCTAATTAAGCTATATTTAATAAAATTGAATGAGCTTTAACATTAATAAAAGAAAAATTAATTCCATACCTTGAAAAAAAAAAATTATTTGAGTTTCTTAATGTAGCAAAATTCATCAGCCACCCTGTATATGAATTTGATTTTGACGATCTTTTTGGCATCTATATCTTATAGTGGTCCGATATTGGCGGTTCCGAGTAAAAAGAAGTTTACATTTATGGGATCAATGACATCTTTGTTAACCTTTTATATAGCCTTCACCCCTTTGTTTACTTTTAACCAAGTTAACAGCATTTGTTTAAATTTAGCAAAGACAAAAACCTTCGTTTACATTTAGTGAGTCGCTTATATGATTTCATGTTTTGAGGTCAGTGACCCCGTTTTATACAATTCATGAGGTCAATGAATTTCTAAATTATTCAGATCGGACTACTATTGTATATAGTTCTCAAACACACTGCCCTATCAAAAACAAGTCCCTGCACAAACAACTTTTCACAAGATTTCTTCACACAATTTGGCACGGACTAAGCAACGCAACAATATTCGAGTCCTTTAGATTTAATTATTTTAGCATACATCCGTCATTCAAGCTGGCCGATAAAGTAGGGTTACCATATTCCCTGATTTTCAGGTAAATTCTCTGATTTTCGTTAAAATTCCATGAGTTTCGTGAAAAATCCCTGGTTTCTGCCTGAATCCCCAATTTTTTTTAAAATTATTATGTTTTTGAGCGAGTGCGTGAAAGAAATGAGGATCATAGCGTTTTAGTATACTTGGGCGTTTTGTATTTGCTCGCTAAGCGTAGGATGCATTTACATCAATCATGTGCGAGCTAAACTCGGTTGAGTTTTGGAACGCATACCATATGATATCGTCATCATACTTACATGTAAACCATCGCATGGAAATTCTACTGCATCATTTGTCACACACATGCCTCGACTCGAATTTACGGAATTTACTTAT
>NW_017537143.1:73889-75291 GCF_001853355.1 Bactrocera latifrons
GAATGCAATACATCCAAATCGGCTTTATGACCGCATTATATAAAAGCACTTTATTGTCTAGGCTAAGTTTAGAGCTTTTATTTAAAAGCCAATTTAAATTTGCAGATCTTATCTTCATGCAACTTATTTTACTAGATATATGTTTTCTCCACGTAAGTCTTCTATCTAGGTGAATACCAAGATAACTTACTTCATTCGCTTGGGGTACTAAAATATAGTTAATTTTTACTGCTGGACACATTTTTAGTTTAAGCGAAAATGTTTTCATTTTTTTGTTCATTCACTATTATGTGGCATTTGTTAAGGCTCACTAAAACTGTGTCATCCGCAAAAGTTAAAGTCAGTATGTTATGTTAAAGTCAGTATGTGTATTCTGCTGTATATATGACGTGTAGAGTTGAGCCTAAAACACTGCCCTGTGGGGCACTCTCTGTGCTCAATGCATTTCTGCTTAGTAATCCTATTTGCTTGCTCTATCGCGCTATGTTTTTTACGAAACCTGAATTGGTGCGTTGGTATTATATTATTTTCCTGGAGGAAAAGAGACATCTTTAATAGTAACACTTTTACAAATATTTTAGAAATACAGGGTAGAAGACTGATTGGTCTGTATGAAGACGGCTGTGTTAAGTCTTTAGTAGGCTTGTTTATCAATATAATCTGCTACTTTTTCCATGAATTAGGATAGTATCCGCGACAAAAGCGAAAACCAATTCTCACCTTCGTGGATCATTCTGCGGTGACTTTTCTGAGCGAAAGCTTCTGTCACCGTTATCATCGCAGTTTGAAAGCGGCGCAATGTAATAGACTCTCTAATTGCTGTGAAAAAGCACTCGGTTGCAATCCCCTAGCCATATACGCCAAGCCCAATTCGCTTCTACTACTGAGCAGAGGCGACAAGAATATTTAAAATATGAATAAAATATTAATCCGAATTGCAAAATTCAAATTCAAATTCATTTATTTAGACCAAAAAGATACAAAAATACAAATTATTTACAAAAGTAGAAAGTTATAACTTAAGACTATACATATTTTATATTAAACAAAAGTTTCGAAAACAGATATTAATCTAAAGGAAAGGGGAAAAACAAAATTTACAATAAGTGCTTGCTCCCGACGTTTTTAAATGTATTCTGAGGGCTACGACTCAGTCTTAAAACTAACTTAAAACTAATTAAAAAAAGAAATCTTACAAGCTATAATAGCAAATAAAGTTTATGCTTAAACTAGCCCCTGTGCGAACCAGGTGTTGATTTTACATAAAAGTTTGAGCAGAAGGCTTCTGGATGATTAMCAYCATTTATTATATTTTCTTTACTAATACCAAGTGGAGACAAATACTTGCTGTTGACCCAAGTATGACTCGACTGCGACAAGATACCATCAGAAATCAATGGAT
>NW_017537143.1:77975-80523 GCF_001853355.1 Bactrocera latifrons
CTTGTTGTAGATTATTAACTGGCATATTAGAGGGAATATAAACATKACCAATTAATAAATCTGTTTTCCTTGAATTGATAATAACCTGAACTTTAACGAATAAAGAAGAAAATTGAGCATAAGGATAAATTTAGATAAATTCTACTATGTGATATGTTATTCCTTATCGCAATTAGCAAACCTTGTTTAGCATCATCTCTATACATAGAAAAATGTCTTAAAGAAACGGGAATATCTGAGTTAAATTGAGTTTCCTAAATAAGAGCAATATCAATGTTTTCACTGTCCAGAAAGAATTGCAATTCGAGCACTCTCAACTTATTAATTAAATAGCCAACGTTAAAAGTAACTAATTTTAATTGCTTAAAACCCATATTTTGTTTATTCTTCAGATAGTAACTGACAGCATTGATCTCTGAGATCGTCTTTAGATAAATTTTTTGTATCCTGTGTTCACTAGTTTTCCTCAACAGGTTCAAGTATTCGTTTAGCGACAGCAAGAAAGTCTTCTATTAATTTAGGTTTACGCATATTTGGTAATTGACTATATCGATTATTAATATCTACATTGTAAAATTGGCTAGCAAATGATTTGCCTTTATATACAAAATAATGATTATTTAAAGCAGAATAAACATTATTTTGCGCTTTTAAATTAATATTATTTGACAAATTMTTATTCTTATTTTTAAATTCTGAATAACGTTTAAAAGCCGGACATCCCCTCCAATTAGCCGGATGACCCATCATCTTTTTGGATCATACAGGCTCCTGCTTCATGATTTTCATTACATTTCATGCAACGAAAAGCTCTATTGCAGTTTTTAGCGGCATGGCCCCATTGCTGGCAGTTGCGACATTAAATGGTATTTGCGTTAACCTTGGGCTTTTCCCACGTAACCATTATATATGCTATAGTTTCAATTTTAGCAATATCTTTCAGTTCAAAGCCTTGATTCAAAATAACCAAGAAAAGTCCTGTATCAACGCCTTTTTTCTTTGAATAATTCCTTACAAATTTATTTACAGATGTCACTGTTGAAGGGCAAGTTTCGTCCAATTCTTGCTTAATTTCATCAGCAGACATATTGTAATGTAATCCTCGTAAAATTACGCTTGCTACTTTTAACTGTTTTGGGGCCATTGAATAAGAATCAACTTTTTTTTTTCTTTCAGTTGCGCCATCATTTGTAAATAGATATCCAAATCCTTAAAAAGAAGTTTACTTTTATATTTGGATTTATTTATAACCTTGAATTCCACTTTTGAATATTTCAACTTGAGTTGATCAATTAAATTCTCCACATCTATATTATAAAGAAAGATAGGTGGACAATACTCTGCTTTTTGTTGTTTAGCCGCTCTCTGTTGCGAAGTTGCTTTTGAGTGCTTATTCGCATTCAAATTTTCAGTACATTTCTCTTCTGCGTTCTCAGCCGGAGCAATCACTTTTGGGTCTTAAGACAACCTACCACGTTGACGAACGCCGTGAGACTCCCAATCCGAATTGCATTGAAGAGCAATGAGAGTACTTTTGCAGCAACGGTAGCTCAATTAGCATTTTTGGGGTAATATTATCATGACTTTTTTGGGTTAAGTTCTTTTATTATTCTAATAATTTCAGAAGGTGAAGTCTTAAAAGACTCCAGTGATTCGCGAACTGTGTTGGGTAAGCTGTACAGTTCAAAGTTGTTCTTTGAGGAATTAGGTTGAAATACCTTTTCTAGCTGATTCGGCAGATACATTTCAGTGTTCAATTTTTCCTCACGTTTAAGCGCTTTTTTAATTTACCTATAGCTGATTTCAATTGAAGCTGAGTGGAAGGAAATCGATTTATCTGCCATTCTCGTCTTGCACGCCTTTTTCCATGTACAAATACCCTTTATTTCGGTACACTATTTTGAATAAATGGTACCAGGCAGGCAGGTACCTTCACCTAAAGCCAATACATGCATTAGGTCCTCAAATATTTCATCTTTTTGCTTCTATTCTCTTCTGTAAAACAAAAAGTTTAGTCGTTTGAAATAAAAACAAATTAATTTAAATACATACGATTGTCTTCGCAAAAGAAATCAATAAGCATTTAATGCTGCTAATTCTAATAACATTAAAAGTCAGTCTCCGACTGTCACTCGACGCATACGTTTGTGCTATCAGTAATTTCGTTGTGTTAATAAATTTTGCTTGTGCAAATTACATTTTCACATTCCTTTTCGCACCTAGTTTTTTCAATAAGCCTGCTCTTATTTTCTAACTCCTATTAATTAAATTAAATTGTGAAAACATGTCCCCCTGGGGGACCGCTCTAGAAAATAATATGTTCGCCCTATTATYTTCTAGTCCTCAACCAAAAAGAAGAAAAAAGCGAACCCATTATCGAATGAAGAATTATTCCCTACTCTATCAACAACAATAATCAACAACAGCAATAACAGTCCCAAATATATAGTGGTAAGTTCAACTGATGCAAATAAGCCGTTGAATAAATTTTCCTGCTTCGCCGTTCACAAATCCCTGAAACACATTAGCTCTGAAATAATAAAAATCA
>NW_017537143.1:87478-104621 GCF_001853355.1 Bactrocera latifrons
ATAACTATTGCAATAGATAGCCGAAGGCCCTAGTAGCCAGTGCTTAATCTTTGTGTATTAATTATTAATAATTAGTTCTCATTTATATAAATAAATAAAAATAAAATAGTACAGGAGAGTGATGAGAACATAAATCAGTACACGTATCAAATGTTATGTGCGAATCATCTATATTTTTGACTACAGCAAAATCAATTAAATCTGGCATTTTGTTACGATCACTAGGCCAATATGTCAGTGGCGTGTGTTTTGCATTGTAATATCCATCTTACAGAAATCTATAGCCTAGTGTTCCCAAAAAAGTCTTTAAATTGGATGTCTGTTATCTGAAACCGGGGTGGACAGTATATGGCCGTCAGGTTTAAGTCCCCGAAGCGATTTTTTGTAGTTATTGTTGTATCTTGTAATTGCGCTGTAGCATAAGATTCTAAGACGTGGTGATTTAACCGTTTTCTAACCAGCACTGCTGTTCCTTCATATGCCTTTCCGTCTGGGTGCTTTCTGACAATAGCATTACATCAATATTTTTTTCATGAAGAATTCTAATAAGTTCCAATTTATGTTTGTTAACACCGTTAGCATTTCATAAACAAATTCTCAATACACTCATTTTTTTTCTTAAAAAGGTTTGCAACATTTGGTTTTTTGATTTGATTATCTCTTGAGTTATATTTTGCATTGAAGCCACAAATTATGTTATACATTGGGTAAGGATGAAAATCATAGTTTCAATGCAGTATTACCTTTCACCTATGGCCGGGGATTTCAATATTTCCATTAGGAGGAATATTAAAATTTTGGTTACGACGTGCTTGAATGCTCTGTGGAAACTTCGATTTCAAATCTTTATATACAGGGCAAGCCCTGTAGTTAGCAGTATCACAATTAGTGAAGGAGTCATTGTGCTTTATGTAGTTTTTAACAAAACCGTTATATACCGTATATTACTTTTGCTCACCTAACGGTTGTTTATATCACCAAAAACTTAGGGAGATTGAAATAGGATTATGTATACATAAATAATCACTGATGACGAGATGAATTGAAATATAGATTTCTACCTGTCCATCCGTATGTCGGTGTAATTAAAAATTAAAATACCTTAATGAAACTGTGTACAAATGTTTCCTGAAAAAAAAGTAAGGACAGGGGTTTTTTACAATTGAGTGAAAATAGATGAAATCAAATTATAACCAGGCCCGCTCTCCATATAACGGTTTTGTTAAAAACTACTCGTATATTACTTTTGTTCACCTAACGGTTGTTTATATCACTCGTACTCTGTAGCAGCATGATACAAAAGTATAAAATCGTTAATTTCGGGTGTACCGTAGCTATAATGCTCTTCACAAAAACAAAATATTCCTCAAAAGAACTTGAGGTTCATCGAATACTTTGTATGACATATACAAAAGTGAAGAACAAGTCCGCGTAAATATCTTACTGACAGACAAAGGGACGTAGCTAAATTTGCTCAACTAATCATGCCTATATTTTATATATATGATTTTTTATAAACTTTGTGACAAGCTAGAGTATATTAAGCTTGCCACAAAGTTTGGACATACAACTTATGGTCAATTTTGAGTTCTTAATATTAATATAAACAGGTGAAGCATTGTAATTTTGATTTCCTATATAAATTACATATTAATATTTTCCTATTTTGTTTGGAGTTTATTGCATCTGAAAAAATTAATGTAAAGCAAAAATGGAAAGTTATTCTTTTAGGGAATTTAATGATCTACAAAAGTGGTCAACAGTTCATTAAATATTGTTTTGCGAAAAAAGACATTCCAGAGCGCCCGAGAACTCTTTACTAATTACACTGGTCAACAAATTTGTAATTTTTCTTTGTCACATGAACATTTATATACAAGTTTTAAAATACTAGGGCTACTAAAATAATATATCAATGAAAAAAAATGTAGACATCATGTTTTCTTGTGATATCAAATCATATAAACAAAGTACAAAATTCAGCTACACTTATAGAATTATTTCCTAATATCTAATAGCTACTTATGGTTTTCTTGAATATTTGGCTTCCGGTAGGTCCCAACAACAGTCAGCTAGCATTCCTGGACTCCATTTCTCTTGATAACTCTTCTCCATTAAGGAAATGTCTCGATGGAACCTCT
The DNA here is from genome assembly GCF_001853355.1 of Bactrocera latifrons. Classification (NCBI taxonomy): domain Eukaryota; kingdom Metazoa; phylum Arthropoda; class Insecta; order Diptera; family Tephritidae; genus Bactrocera; species Bactrocera latifrons. The sequence goes on from NW_017537143.1 coordinate 89,620, forward strand.
CACCTTGTTCGTCATTCACAACACCCAAATTTGCCGGAAAGAAATGCAGATGAGAGTCCAGCATATTCATTTTCAAGGACATTTTACACCCCAAAGCTTTAAATGATATCATAAATTAGTTTAGGGAATTTCTCTTTTAGATATAAAAAAAATTAATCTCCATCTTTAGGCATAGCTTTTACAAAATTTTTTACTAGGCCAAGCTTTATGTGCAACGGTGGTAAAAGTATGTCATCAGGGTTCACTAGATGATCATTTTTAACATTTGTATGGCCTGGAATTAGTGATTCACGCTTGGACCACACTTTCTTTGTATAGTGACTTTTTCTGTCCCTACTGTCCCATTCACAAATAAAACACACATAACAAAAATTGTCCGGGTTGTTCAAACACTTTCGAGGCATATTTACGATCTAACTAATGTAAATAAAATGTAATTTAGCAAACACAATAGTTACACAGTCGACTAAATGCAGTTATGTAAACAAAGAAACGTATATAAGGTCAGAAATAAATATGTAGCTCTCACAAGAAAACTGGATGTGATAGAAATAATACTGTTATATATATTATTTTTAATGACAACATAAATAAAAATTGCAACAAAGTTCATGTGACAAAAACAGTATTAAATAGGTCGGAAATTATTTATCGGGTTTACTTTAGATATTTAAAATATAATTATTTACGGTAATCTGACACAAATTTTGTTAAAATATTGACTACCCCCCATAAAAATCATTGCAACGCCTTTTTAATATACTATTTAATTGTCTGTTACGCAAATTTTATATTAAGAGCACCGCTTACGTTATTAACTTCTTAGAAACATTTTTCACAGATTCTTGGCTACACTAGTTCAATCTCGACCATTTCCGGTGTTATCAGTCCGACTAACCTAAGTTTGTATTCATCGCCGATAACTGGTGCATCAAATGCACCTCATCGGTCTACACCACGGCCACGATGGAACCCGCCGTTCCTTATGGAAGATGAGTTTAGCATGATGCAACATTCAGTGTCCAGCACAAACTCTGAAAACGCTCCAGTGATATTAATGGAAGATGGTAAGCAACACACAATTCATGTATAGATTATGACAATTACCCGGAAATTGTAAATAAAGGGAAAAATATTTAATTATTAATCAATATTTATTTCGTCACCTTCAAAGTAATCCCCACTTCTGCCAACGATTTTTGGGACGGCCTTCAGCTCCTTTAGCAGATTTTGTCTCTTCGATCGACTGAAAACAAGTTTCATTCCGATGATTGTTGACTTGTTTGCATGTGTTTGCAAGTATGTGTCATCGGCAGTTATAATGATCTCCATAAATGTGGGATCGCAATTCCCATAATCAAGTATGTTCAGAGAGACTCTTTTCGAAAAAAAAAAAATTCAGTTAAAGTCATTCGAACGGACTCACGAGAGATGTCGAGCTTTTCTATAACACTTGCCTGACAATTTTCAAAGGCCATATCTTTCACTCTTTTAATAGTTTCATCAGTTGAAGAGGTCGAACATCATTCAAAACATGTCTGTAACGATCTCTTGACCATCTTTGAAGGCTTTGTCTCCCTTGTAGGCTTGTGATTTTGATAAAACTGAATCTACGTAATCCGCTTCCAAGATTCACACTGATTTCGCATACGAAATTTGCTTATAAATACAAAATTTAAGACAAATTTCTTGATCTATTATTTTATCCATTGTAAAAATCGCAACGCACTACTGAGGTGTACCGACTTAACTAACTGCTGTAAATAAATTGATTGGCAGATTTCGCTTATATTATATTGGGCATTGTAGTTAAGGACACTTTTTGAAGTATCATTTACCCGAGGAATTGAATTACAATTCCGCGATGCTTTTTTATCACAATCTACATTCTACAACATATTTCATATATAACAATTATTGAGTTAGTTGTAGTGTTTTATTATTTTCATTGCTTTATTTATATTTTCACACTAAAGGATATTTTTTAGTAGTGCTCAAGTAAAATTATTTCATTATACTAAAAAAATCTCAATTCCAGTTGGCCGATATAATGAAGAATATTCTCAGAATCGTGACTACATAACATGATTAAATACCAATTGTAGGTGACTACCATTAAGATAACTAGAACTGTTTAGATAATATAAGTTAAAGTTTATATGTAAGTTCCCCATTTTAAGAGCTAGTGAATATTGTTTCGATTATATAAGGCAATTATAAATGTAGTTATTGAAGCTCATATGTATACATATAATATGTGTATTTATACTAATAAACTACATATACATTTATAGGCACACTTGAAGATCCAACCACGCTTTCCTGTGGCTGGGATGTAATTAAATTATATTTTATCATTAATAATTACTCGATTTAAGTATACAATCATAAACTTCAACGATTACGATCACGAACAGATTGTAATGTGATATGTGAAGTGTAATATAAATTAGCATCCTGCCTTACCTATAACCTACTGACTGTACACAGTAGTTATAGTGTATAACGTTGCAGGAGGAAAGCAGGAAAAGGCACGTCGTATGCCCGATCTCTAATCAAATAGTATTGTATTGTTCAACATTCGACGGTGATTTTGTAAAAAAGGTCTCCGTTAGGACCTTCGATAGGACGAAACAGATGAAATAGCGTTTCATTTTTATACATAACAAGATTAGACCTATGTATACCTTTATCAATATGCCTTCATTTTATACATTTAATACCAAACTCAATATCTTATGGGAAAAAGTTTTAAAAACATCTTTTCATACGCATGATTTAGTTATTCAAGAAATGTATTTGCTTTACAATGGCTCAATTGGTCATGGTAGCCTAATTCATACAATTGTAAAGGCTTGTGTATAAATCCATTTGCATATACATACACATATGCTTTGCTAGTGAACATTTAAATATAATATACATACATACATATGTATGAGGTGCATAATATTTTCGGAGTAACTTACACATTCTGCTATGTACTTACATATATTTTATAAGTGCATATAAAATATTTTCAAACACCTATGTACATATACATACTTGTTCATAATTATCTATTCCTTTGTGTGGAAAGTTTGAAAGAAGTTTTTTACCATCTCATTACAATACTTTATTCGAATTAGTGTTGAAAAATGCATATATAGTACATATACATATACACATAATAGCTATAATAAGTGGTCACAATTGTATGAAAATACATGTGTACGGGCATATAAGATTCATATACTATAAATACCTAATAACGCATTTGCAAATAGATAGGACTGACAGTCCTTATGGCCGGACATCTTCCATAATTGGACAAATTTCATCAACACAACGTTTTCATTAATTTTTTCGTATAAAGCCAATTCCTGTAACATGAGAACGTTCCAAGAACCGGTCACGGACACTATTTCAAACGGACAAGCTTTCTAAATTTGTCTAGAAGATTGTTTACAATTTATACTCCCGCTACTTTACGAAAACTAATGGGATAATTGTCAATCATTCGTTCTCACCCATTGGCTCGCATTTTTTAGTTCGTTAGAATTATAGTTTTAATTGCTGCTTCTGAGCCTAAAAAGATATCTGAAACACTCGTTTTTACCACGTCCCTGTATATGAACAGTATCTTTAGCAGGACAAAAAACAGTACGACGGCGGGTGTCCGTCTGTGTAAGCTTTGTTTGATTATGTACTAGCAAGTCAATTTAAGGATAACTACTCTCCAAAAATCGCTTACAAGTATTCGTTTCTCACGAGAAACTCATTAAAAAAGCCCTATTGTAAAATCTTGGACATAATATAATTAAAACTTCTGAATGAAACATGACTTAATATCACGGTTGATGACTGGGTATGGTAGTTAACTAAGTTTTGAAATAAGAAACATGCATACATGTATGAGAATGCATAATTTGGGATTACATGTTATTAGAGTACAAACCTCAATGTAGATAAATAGAGATACGATATGTACATAGATGCAATGAAATAACTTGTCTATAATAATAATTTTGTCGCACTTTATTTACTGTTAAATAGTTTTAGGTCGTTGTTGTCACTATTTCTTATATGTATGTATGGGTGTGCAAATCGTATACTATATAATACTATACAATTAGTCGAAAATGCATATCGTTTATGCTTCCATTACTAAAAAATACTTTAATATGTCTCGTATGTGAGCATAAATATTCTTAAGTGTAGATATTATATTTAAAATATGTACCACGGTTCACATTTTACTTTTGACAAAGGTCATTTAGGTAGATCGTTTTGATTAGATTCGATCTAACGAGAGAATTTCGTGTTGCATTGATACATTCTCCACATTAAAGAAATGGTGGTTAAAGGTAAAGATGGCGTCGGACATAGTTCGCAGCGTTTCTTACTGATTTCAAAATTTTAGTAAAGAAAATTTCATGTAAATAAAATTTCAAAACCAAATTTAGAAAATTTTCTAGACTAACATTTTTTTATTTTTAATTGTGACTTTGCATAATAGCATTAATTTTGTTGCAATCAATATTCCAGTGGCCATATGTAACACAGCTTGAATGAAAAAAAACCTAATTTTGATTTAATACAAACATATTTCTCATAAATTCAACAAAAACATCCTATGGCAAGGCCAAATTCTTTTGTATTTAAAAGTTAATTCAAAATAAATTTTTTAGCAATAAATAGAGCTAGCTGACAGTACCTATAACATAATAATCTCAGTGTGTCTCTACATTTATTTGCTTCCCCAATAATTACTAACTTTAATATGAAGCATAGGACGATAGCACAAATTACTCGCTTTGTACTGTCAACCTGTGTCATAGAATCCTTTTTTATTTCACAATATGCGTGCTGAAGGGAATTTTGTACAAATTCTAGAGGTATTTTCAAAAAAACCTGTTTATTTTAAAAAAAAAAAACTTATTTAAAATAGTATGTCCTTTTTTTCGCCACTAATATTATACTCAGGCGGCTTTAAAATTTTGTACTGAATAAGGAATTCATAAACTGAAGTTTCAATTGCATTAGTACCAATAACGTTCATACAAAAACGTGTAAGTATGTATGTATGTAAAACGGTAATATGAGTCATAGATATTCAAAATGGGGATAGGCTAAAAACTATATGTTATCTTATAATTATTTAGATAGGAAACTTGAAATTGAGGTTACAAAATATACAATAAATTCATTAATATTTGTAAGCATACAAGCAAGGGCTTACACTGATATAAATCAAAAGATTAAATTGAGACAATAGTAGATATAATTGAAACATATGTAAATTAACTCAATAACGTTGGAAACTAATTTTACGAAATCGTAATTCATTAACGGAACACACTAAAAGGCACATAAATCAGTCTAGAGCTATTGCGTGCGTGATTTATAAAAATAAATGATATATAAAATAAATGTGTTAAAAATATATACATATGCTCGTTTATAAAGATAGAGAAATCTCCGGTTAACTGAACTTGAATATTTGTACATTAACTGTTTAATTATCTGGAGATTTTACTTATTTATACTTGTTTAGGTTTAAAGAAGCCTGACTAAGCGAAAATTTCAAGAACAATTAAAAAAAACACTAAAATGTCATTTAAATATGTATTTTATTTAAAGTTAGTTGAAATAAATTGGTACTATATGGTAAACAGGCATGATCTAAACTAGCTCAATTTTTACAGATTTTGTGGTGGTTAATTTTTGTGTTTTGGGTATGTTAAGGCTACGGAGGTAAATTACATACGTACATGTATTTTAACATCATAAAAAATAAGAAAACGGGTTTACGAGATAAATCGATTTTTTTGAAATCTACCCATGCGGATACAGGTTGTGCAATTTACAATTGAAAGTAAGAGAGAGAAAAATTATGGACTATCTAAACATATTGTAATATTAAAATGCTAAAAAAGGAAATATGAATACACAATTTTCCAAAAGGAAGAAAAAAGCAAAAAAGCGCAATTTCATAAGAAATTTTGGATTGTGAAGAGGTCTTTCTTCGTTAATTTTATAATTAAAAAGTCCAAACCCGCAGCTCCACTCGCTCTTTGTTGATAAGGATATCATGTATCGTAATAACAATATAATGGAATAGTTAAATTGGCAATCAACATGTTTATTGACTTCGTAAATCACTTAAGCAAATGTACATAGGTACATAAATACGTATGATGTAACATCTTCACAGTCTCTGTATCTGCATTGTACGAGTATATCGTTACACATACTTAAGGTATGTATGTACTTATATAATACACTGTGGAACATTTTTGGGATAATTGTCTGGGGGGTGAGAAATTCCAAGTCAGGGTGATGATACTAGGTCAGTATAGTAAAACCCTCAAAGGGTTTGGCGTTCGTTTGTGTCACTTTTTTTATGACCTTTTTAATTTTTCCCTTATCTTGATGTTTTTTCGCTAAAAAAAAAAACAGGAGCGGGTAAAAAAACAGTGAATCCGTCAGCAGTAAAGTAGGTAGTTTGCTATACCGCGCGTGAAGATTATACCCATTTTCCTCCTCACACTTACCTTCTTGTTACACGTGTGCAATGCTTCACGAATATTCGTCAGATATTATGAAGTCATCTCAAATTATGATTCAACCTTTCCTTATTCAGTTACAACTATCACTATAATTCAAATTCCCGCACTTGGACTAAAGGAATACCCGTGCAAATTATCACAAGCTGTGGTTTGAACGCTATGGGCGAACATACCAAAACAGCGTTTCATTTTTATACCCTTGCAGCCAGTTTCCACGGAGTTTTATAGGTTTGTTCACCTAATGGTTGTACGTATCTCCTAAAATTATTCGAGACAGATGTAGGGTGGCATATCATACCACTGTTAACAGCAAAACTTTGCTTAGTAATCTTTTCTTAGTGAACAAATTCTTTTATAAGTACACGCTGAAATATGAAACGTGCGCATGATCGCTGTCAAATAAAAGCTTGCTCCTCCTTAAACTTTTCTGTACAATTTAGTCTTAAGCTGATGAATGAAATAAACGGACGGGTGTTCAGTTAATTCTCGCGTTTTATTAAAAAACACTTACAGCGTTGACCTTAGGCTACCTAGCCCGGTCATTTATTGAACTCAAGTGCTGACAACACGCAAGTGGCACAGTCGGTAGGATAATAATTATTTATGCGATAGCTAGCCTATTATCTGTGAAAGAGCTTTCGCGAAACCTAAGCAGTAATCGGTTTAAGTCTAAAGCTTAGTATCCAGCTCTCAAGAAATGTAATAACTTCATATAAAAAACGCTTAAGAAACGGTTAAGTAACTTTCCTGCTATAAATTTACTTGTGCTAGTATGCAGCTCTAAAGATATCTAGTACTAATTTTTAAGACATTTTTTCAATAAAATGCGAATATGGCCAACCTGGTTTTGCGAAAAAACATCAAATGAACAATTGTTTCTTGAAGGAAATTCAAAGTAATCGTAACGTTGTATAAAAATTACCAGTCATCAACAACATTCCTTAAATCGGAATTGAAAAATGTATGTTACAATACACATACACACATACATATTACGCACAAAGTTTATTTTCTTTCGTTTATTCTCTCTTGCTCTTCTATTGTGGATCATTCACATAGCGTAACCAACCGTCAAAATTACTTGAAGAAATAATGTATTTTTTTTTTCTTGAGCAATTACTTGAGAGCTGGATACCAATCTTTAAGAACGAAATTCGACAGTGAACTGTGACTGTGAAAGTGATTACGCTAAAACTTAAACAGAAGTTTAAGAAAACGCCTTAGAATGCGCCAGGGTGATAAATTCATGAAGGTTTCTCTAACACAGGCGAAAAAACTAAGTGTGCAAACAAAAACATTCAAATAAATAATTAAGTGAAACAAATCTAATTAAGCTAACACAAAATTATAAACTAAGTGTAAAAACATTGAAATAAATAAATAATAAGTAAATAAAACCAACAAAGGCACAATTAAAACAATAGCTTAAAAGAAGACACCAATAAATTTTCAACCCAAGAAGTGAACCCAAACAAAGACAAAATTAAAACAACAGCCTGAAAGAAGACACCAATTAATCTTCAACACAAGAAGTGCACCCAAACAAAGACTAAACTCAAATGCCAGCATTAAAGAAGACACCATTTAATCTTCAACCCGAGAAGTGCACCAAAATGAAGACACAACACTGAAATAAGCGACTACTTAGCATTAGGTCCAAGCTAATCAACCGTAAACCATAAATACACACAATGGCAGTAGCAGCACTAGTGCCGATCTCTCTCTCTCTGACTCGAATATGATTCAAGTCGAAAGACAAATATCCGCTGTAGAGAGTTTTCAAGGTGACCCGAGCACCTTATACGCGTACTTAAGTCGTATCGATTTCATCTTGGTCTTATATCAAACAACGGACGAACAACAAAAACCCCTCATCTTTGGACGTACTTATGTATAGAACGGAACATCAATGGCGACGTCATCCGCACCCTTAGAGTAACCAACTTCACTAATTTAGCTACAAGCCACAGATTCAAAACTATCATCTACTGGAGAAAATTTTTAGAAGAAGCCAAAAAAAGAAGGCAAGTACTAACCAGTAAATTAGAATTAGAAAACAATACGCCAGAAAATATTTTGTACACTAGACTAATCCAAATAAGCATTGAAATTTTAATTCAAAAATTACCCACTAACATTTATCTTAAAATTGTTAATTGTAATATCCCAAACTTAAAATCACTTATAAATATCTTATAAGAAAAACTCCTCTATGAAACACCAACCCCAAACAAACTGTCAAAATAATTTACATAATAGTAAAATCACCAATTACTCTTTTCGAACCATCATAAAACACAACTTATCAACTAATTTCCAACCAAGGGAAAACATGACAAGTAATAGCACCGTTAAGAGATAGAGATCATCAGATAGCGGACAGTCACGAATGAGTATAGAAGAACTGAGATACCAGGAAGAAACACCATGTCCGTCTGAATACCCATATATCCCAGCTTACCTCTATTATATTTGTTGACCCCATATGAAGCTAACCTAACCCATCCTATGATACTCCAGAACAAGGACTTGATAACACAAACCAAACGGAAGAAAGAAAACCAGAACCAAATAACAGCGAACTACATGACATGGAGTAATCATAAAATTTTCGGCTAGCAGCCCGGATCAAGCCAATAATAATAAGAATCTAAGGTGCCTTATTGACACCGGTTTCACAATAAAAAATGTTGACCAAACATATTTTCGAAACACCTATCCAACAAACTAAACGTTTAATTCACGCCAAACAATTTAGACTTTAACAATAAATGAAACTACAACACTGCCACCGAACAACTATTTCCCAATTACCAAAAATTTTTAATTCACCATTTCTCAGACCATTACGATATGTTGATTGGACGTATTTTGTTATCAAAAACTAACGCCATAATATACTGTCAAAAAGGAACAGTTGACATATTTAATAAAGCACATACATACATATTTAAACTGATCAATACATGTAATATCATAGAACAAAATCATATTCAAGAATATCCTTGATGAAGACCCCATATTTTTAGAACGCTTTACATTACAAGAAAATATTTTGACTAGACCATTTAAATATAGAAGAAAAATATAAACTAACTAATCTGCTAAAATAGAAATAGAGACGGCGTATTCGCTAGTTTAGCTCTCCAACGATGGCTCGAAAGCGAAGACATAGAACTACAACTTAATACAACAAAGATATTCGCAGCGGACATAGAAAGGCTCCATAAAACAATAAACGAAAAAATCCGTGTTATTAAAAACTCAGACGACAATGAAGCTAAATTAAGTAAGATGGAAACAATACTCTATATTTACAATCACAAAACTAAACACGACCCAACCTGCTCACATATTTCTTTACGCCGGAAAACCAATCTTAGGTACACAACAAAACAAGGAAACTAAAATTAAAGTCGATACCAGATATAGAACAGGAACATTACAAAAATTCAAATTAGAAAACTCATTTAAACTAACGCAAAATGTTGAACAAACTGATGAACATCATTATAGAATTACTAACAGAATTCGAGAAATACATAATATTCCCATCACGGATTTTGATTGGTCCACATGTTGATCGTCATTTATATCCTCACGACCTTTTTCAAAACGTTGAAACTGCTCGTTCACTCTGTTACGGGTTGGCAGTCGACATACGCCTCCTGGTGGCGCCATCTACCAGGGGGCGCTAGACTCAAAAAGTCCTGTTTACTTTGGAAATCACCTTGTATATATGTATATACATGATCAGGCTGACGAGAAAAGTTGAAATCTGGTTGACTGTTCTTCCGTTCGTCCGTGCAAGCTGTAAGTTAAGTAAAAATTGAGATATCTTGGTACGCAGGTTTCTTAGTACAAAAAAAGTTCGAGTTCGTAGATGGACGTACTTGGCGACTGCCACGCCCACAAATCGCATTTAACCAAAAACATATAAAGAGACATAACTATTTTTTTTTTTTTGTTTTAATATCTTTTTTTTATTTATTGAATCTGATTTTTGTTTTAAAAGCATAACAATAAGTTATAAAATCTTAAATCTAATTAAAAACTAGATACGCTCAAGCAAGTAATTGAGCTGTTTTGGTGATACATTGCTCCTCACCACGCGGGCATATCTCTTCTTTTAAAGCATTAGCCAAAGGGTTTGGGTGATCTCGGAGTTTAGACATATATTTAATTCTGCTGTCTTCTACTTCTTTCCATACCATAGAAATACCAAGATCTTTATGGATATTTTCATTACGCATATACCATGGCGAATACGTAATTGATCTAAGCATTTTTGATTGGAACCTTTGTATTATATCAATATTAGTTGCACCGGTCGTACCCCACAGTTGAATGCCATACATCCAAATCGGCTTTATGAGCGCATTATATAAAAGCACTTTGTTGGCTAGGCTAAGTTTGGAGTTTTTATATAATAGCCAATTTAAATTTGCAGCTCTTATTTTCATGCAAGTTATTTTGCTAAATACATGTTTTCTCCAAGTGAGCCTTCTGTCTAGGTGAATACCAAGATATGTTACTTTGTTCGCTTGGGGTATTAAAATATTGTTTATTTTTACTGCCGGGCACATTTTTGTCTAAGCGAAAATGTAACATGCTTACATTTCTGTTCATTCACATTTATACGAAAATTCGCTAGCCATTCTTCGACAGAACTTAAATGCCCCGCTAATATTCTTGATGCTAAAATGTGGCATTTGTTACAGCTCACTATAGATGTGTCGTCTGTAAAAGTTGAAGTTAATACATTGTTAGCTGTTGGAAGATCTTCTGTATATATGATGTATAGTGTTGGGCCTAAAACACTTCCCTGGAGTACACCAGCCGTTATCAGTCGTTCATCAGATATGAAATCTCCCACTTTTACCATAAATTTTCTATTTTTTAAGTAAGACTCCAATGTTTTATACAATTCTAAAGGTAGAATTTTTTTAATCTTGTATAAAAGACGTTCGTGCCACACCTTATCAAACGCCTGAGCTACATCTAGAAATATTGCTGAACAGTACTACCTGTGCTCAAACGCTATACTTATCTCGTTAGTTCTTCTATTTACTTGTTCTATTGTGCCATGTTTTGCACGAAATCCAAATTGATGCATTGGTATTGTATTATTTTCGTGGAGGAAAGGTGACATCTTTGATAGTAATACTTTTTCAAATACTTTTGAAAGACAGGGTAGAAGACTGATTGGTCTTTTTTAGGATTGACCGCTGACTTTGAAGGATCTATCTATATTTTTGACTACAGCAAAGTCTATTAAGTCTGGTATTTATCTTCTATCTCTGGGCCAGTATGTCGGCTTACCAGGAAATATTATTTTATATCCAGCTTATTATGCTTATTCATAATAGTGTAGTGCAGCTATCGGCTTTTCGGGCCAATAAGACGTGAGCCCCAGTACGTGTGTTTTGCGTTATAATCTCCACCTGCTAGAAATCTTTGATCTAGTGTGTGAAAAAAGTCTTTAAATTCGAATTATGCAATTTTAGAACGAGGTGGACAGTATATAGCAGTAAGGTTTAAGTCACAACCCCGATTTTTGAGTGAAATTGTTGTAGCTTGTAACTGTGGAGTACCATGAGATTCTAGGGAATAGTGGTTTAAACGATTTCTAATCAACACTGCCGTGCAACCATGTGAATGATTTGTGACATAGACTCTAAATAACCGGTATATTGAAATTATTTTTATTTGTTAAATGAGTTTCTGATATAAGCATTACATCTATATTCTTTTCATACAGAAATCTGATAACCTCTAATTTATGTTGGTTAACACCGTTAGCATTCCATATACAGATATTTAGTAAGCTCATTTTTTCCTTAATAAATTTTGCAGCATTTGATTTTGTGATTTTTTTAAATGTTGGATCATGTTTTGCATGCTAGACATAAATTGTGTCATACACTGTGTAAGATTTATAGTCATAGTTTCAATACCTCCATTTGGAGGATTTTGCGGTAGTTGCATCTGCACAGTGCATATTATTATTGATAGAAGAATTAGGATTTGAACTTTTCTCTGAGGTTGCTATAATTTCATTATAGGGTGTTTGTAAGATTTGGTTTCGACGTGCTTGAATGCCCTGTGACAGCTTCGATTACAAATCTTTATATACAGGACAATCCCTGTAGTTAGCAGTGTGATTTCCTCCACAATCGCTGCATTTTTTATTTAATTCTTCTTTCTTAAGGGTGCATTTCGAAGTGGGATGTAAATCACCACATACAACATAAACACTGCGTGGAGTGCAGTATGATTTAGTATTCCCATATTCTCGGCTGTTAGTACATTGTACCGGACCGTTTCTTTTATGTGGTTCTTCCACAGTTACTCTACGATGTTGCAAATATTTCAAATTGTATATTGGATGAGTGTCGTTTTTTTAAGTTGATTCAAATTCGGCAACAATTAAATTTTAAACTGCTGGTACCTGCAGATTGTTGTTTTCTGCTGCTTCTGCTGACTTCGTTCCCTTTTCTGCTGATCGCCGTGATGACACATCATCCCCGTTATCCTTTTTATTGCCAGTAGTTGTTATTGTTGTTGGGTCGACAAAGCTGAAGTAGGCATTTAAGGAATGCCCACGGCCCACGCTGTTGAGGCTGCGAATCACTCATTATTATTTTTATTTAATTGTTTACTTTTACAAAATTTGAATACACCGCGCGAATTACAAAACATGTCCGTACGCCTTGAATGCTAAATAGCACCTAATTAAGATATACAACTCATTAATGCGCGAGAAACACAAACATTTGCCGCCGGGATGGTATCGGCTTAATGGAGACCGTGGTAAAAATTAAACGATGGGCCAAACCGCCAACTTTTTGGGTAAACCCGTTTCTCGAAACCCGATTTCGACAAAGTGGGCGAAATCAGATAATAACCGCGCCTACTTTCCAAAAAACACAATTTTAAATTCCACTTGATTGCTTTACTTTCCAGTACACAAGTCAAAAAGAAATTAATATAAATTGCCACCTTATTATCAAAAATTGTTAAAATCCAATAAAAACTCTTCAAGCCTCGACGAAAATAAAAGAGAGTGTTTAACTCATAACATTGTATCTTTGTGACTAAAATAGATAAATTTGAGCGAAAACCTGATTTACCCCCCATATAACTAATATCAGGATTTTCGAACATCCGACTGACTTTACTTAATATAGGGGTATTCAGACCAGCTTCGTTAATTCGTTAGTCGTTATTCGGTAGTTTTTCACGTGGGTTTTGTTTTTGTAAAATTAACAGATTATCGTTTTGCCGATGTTTAGTTTTTTAGTATGTGGTTTTAGGAAAAATAGATAAAACCGAGTCGACAATACCCCAACTACCGTACACTACACATAATGGTTTTCGTTGTATCTGTCGGTATAGGAGTTATATACAGTATATGTATATATAAAATTGCTTGGATTTCGATCCTCAGATTGACGTTTTAGACCATAAAGTATTTCCCTGGCTTTTATTCTTGTAAGTTGCAAGAGTATAATATATTCGGTTGCAACCGAACTTAGTCCTTCCTTACTTGTTATATATAAGATTTCTTTTATTTTATATATTACATAGAAAACGGGAAAGCAAATACGACCAATAAGGTAAGCATTGTGGTTTTATAACTTAAACTTTTAATATTACAGAAAATTTTGAGCATTTTTATGCCATATTGAGGATTACAAAACAATTTAGGTCAGTTATAAACTAATAACTTTACAAAATAAAAAAAATGTTGGTAAGCAATCTATATTTAATGCAAATAGTTATGTTTTATACAGTGCATATGTGTGTAATATTTATTTTGTGCTGTATATACATGTACTATATATATGTATATGTAAATAGTTCAAAATATAACCACCAAAAGAAAGTGTGTTCCATAGCGTAGAAAAGTGAAGTTTTAACATTGCGTACATACATAGATACTTATGTATATTTCTGCTCGGATGCACGATGTTACAAATTATTTAATACCAATATATATAGTATAACGTATCGTGTAAACTTACTCATGCTACTCATTTAATGTGGTGTGTATAATATATATATATAATAGCAGAGGCAAAATTGCAACATGAGTAAAATGAGCGCTCTTTGGCGATATTGCTATAGCTCAGCTGTTTTTCATTTGTAACTAATAAAAATGACAAAAATTAGTGAGAACCAAATACTTTTATTGTTTTTTTAGTTACTTATTTATTTAAATGAGAACTAATTATTAATAATTAATGCACAAAGATTAAGCACTGCCTACTAGGGCCTTCGGCTATCTATTACAATAGTTATGTCTAATTAAAATTAAGTGTAAAATTAATACTTAGTTTTTATTTGCTTATAATATTAAATGTTATTTATCTTACATATCTTAAGAAAATTGTTGATGGCATTGATGTTGTCAATATTTGGTGTTTTCAAGAGACGGAAGGGTTCGCT
>NW_017537143.1:104882-107363 GCF_001853355.1 Bactrocera latifrons
TCTAGAGTTTGACTCGTAAAGCTCTTTTTTTTACTAGGTTGCGAATATCTTTTGATGTGACGTGTGCGTACGAGAAAACTGGTTCTCTACTCGCCTTTTTGGCGCGATCGTCTGCAAGTTGGTTGCCTCTAATACCAGGGTGTCCAGGGATCCACATGATCTCGATTATGTTTTTGTGTCTGTATAAAACTTCTTTTTATATTCTTGATCAGTACTGAGTTATTTGTATCATTCAAGAGCGCGGTAATTGTTGATTTGCTATCACTGCATATTATGTGTTTTTCTTTAGATTGTGCAATAAATAGCACCGCTTCGTATATCGCAGCCGCTTCAGCTGTAAGTATAGAGCAGTACGGTTGTAAAACACCGACGGTTATAATGACACCTTGGTCGTTAGTCACTGCAAACGAAGTGTGGGCGATTTTGATCCATCGGTGTATATAATTTTCCACTCTGGTTTATAAGTAGTTACTGCGTCGTTAAATAGCTGGATATATTGTTCTGCTTTGGTGGTTGATTTTTGATACTTGAATAACGTACTTATTATGGATGATTTTAACGTCAGCCAGTGAGAATGAGTGTTCTCCTTTACTAATTGTGGTTTATACATTGTACGATCGTGGATGGTTTTTTGGTGGTACGATATGTTTTCATCGCATTAAGCAAAAGGGAGTTTTCGCACTGGAGGAGCTTTGGTATGAGCATCATTGTATTCTGCTTTGTTCGGAGATGGATGCTGGGTAGACCTGCTTCATTTAAGGCCACTTTGGTTGGAGAAGTAGGGAATGCGCGAATGCTCCTTTTTACCGCTATGTGATAAGGGGTTTCAATGAGTGCGAGATGGGATTTAGCACAGTGTCCATAGATTGCGAGTCCAAAGTCTATTTTTGAAAACATCAATGCTTTTACAATATTTACAAGAGTTGAGATATGGATATGACAATGTTTTGAAGAGAGAAATTTTATAATGTTTAGTCTAATAAGTAAASTTAATCTAAGATATTTACAATGTTCCTTAAATGTTAGTTTTTTTATCAAAAATTAAGCCAAGTATTCTTAATGTTGTGGTGTGAGGAATTTGTGTGTTTTCGAAGGATAGGTTAGGGAAGGTGCATTTTCTTTTTCTGCAAACGTGAAATGTTGCGCTTTTGCTTGCAGAAACTTTTGCTCCTGACGTTTTAGCCCATTCTTCTATTTCAGTCAGGATGTTGCTAAAAATGATTTTTACTTGGTTTAAGTTTTTTAAAGCCGAAAAAATTAAAACATCGTCTGCGTAGATGGTATGGTCTACACATCGGTATGAGGTTATTAAGTTGCTTAATTGGTTAAAGGCAATAATAAATAGTGTTATAGAAAGGGGAGATCCTTGGGGTATGCCATTACGTAGGGGGTATATGTTGGAGTTTTGGTTACTAACACTTACTGTAATCTTTCGATTTGAAAGGAATGACGTTATGAAATTATACATTTTATCTCCAATGTCCCATTTTTTTAATTCTTGTAATACCTTATGAGCTCCAATTCTATCGAATGCTTTCTCAAAATCTAGACTGAGGACGGATAAGTGATTTCTGGTTGATATTGTTGTTGTAGCGTGGTGTTCAAAGTAAAGAAGTGGGTCAATGACGCCAAGACCACTTTGAAAACCAAACTGGTCGCGGCTTATCAGTCCTTTTTGTTTTCAATGCCACATGAGTCTCTTTGATATAATTTTTTCCAAAACTTTGGCAATGCAGGGTATCAGAGAAATGGGTCTGAAGTCTGAAATTCAAGCACTCGATTTGTTGGATTTAGGGATAGGAATAATTGTAGCTTTTTTCCATTCTTGAGGTACAATACCCTGCTTTAATATTTTTTTATTTTATTAAAGCTTACATAATAAACAAATTATTAAATAAACTAAAGTACGCAGCGCTAGCATCAAAGGCTTTCGGCTTGTTATTGTATATTGTTATAAGTCTGATTTTTAAAGAGTATGAAACATTTTTTAGGAGGGATGTTTGAGAAATGATTTGATTAGAAATTGTAACAAAATTCGGATGAAAATTGAAATTTTTGGAGTTGTTTGACCATGTTTGTGCAAAGTTTTCTGCAATATGCTGGGGATCGTAAATGGGACTTACGGGAGATTGAATAAAATCGATTTTATTTTGTTTATGTCCTCCTAAAAGAGATTTGATGTCATTCCATATTTTKTTAGAGCTTGAAGTGGGTTTTATATTAGCTGTTAATTTTTCAAGGGCTATGCGTTTAGCAGACTTTTGTTCTCTTCTGAAGTTAGGGTTTGCTTTTTTGTACCTAATTAAGTTTTCAGTTGTTACGTTCTGTTTGAATTTAGACCAAAGGTTTGTTTTGTATTTCTCAGGATAGTTAATAGATTGGACCAATACGGTAGTTTGGCAGTAAATTTTTTTGTGCTAGTTTGGGGAATTGAGATATGTGCAGCGGATCGAATAATCCTTTTTATTTTTGATGCTTCTG
>NW_017537143.1:108478-114042 GCF_001853355.1 Bactrocera latifrons
AGGGTGAGGGATTGTGGGTTGGTAATGCACATGTATCGCAAGTAGGGACCTTGTTGCAGCGTTTTTTTGTATGACTAAGTAATTGGCAGTTTCTGCATCTCATGGGATTTGGGTAGTATGGTCTTACCTTTGTTGTATACCATGAAACATCAATTTTTTCCAGTAGGGAGTGGCGATCGAAAGTTAGGAGGACTACACCGCTTGGAGTTGGTTGGCCATTTATGTATTTTGGAAATTTATAAATCGATATGACACCTTGGTCTTTCAAGTTCTCRATTATTTCATTGTCGGGAATATCGTTTAGGCACGGAGCGTAAATAGTACCTTTGCATGAGTTTAAATTTCTATGGAGCTCAATTTTTACACTGCATATTCCCACGAGTTGCTTTGTTGTCGTAAATTTTTTTGCGATAGTGCTATTTTTAACTAGAAGTAGCAAATTACCATCCCTTAGTTGGCTGATTTTTATTATTTCAGAGCTAATGTGTTTCAGGGATTTGTGAACGGCGAAGCAGGAAAATTTATTCAACGGCTTATTTGCATCAGTTGAACTTACCACTATATATTTGGGACTGTTATTGCTGTTGTTGATTATTGTTGTTGATAGAGTAGGGAATAATTCTTCACAAGAGCTATTCAAACACGGCGGCGAAGAACTGATAAGGAGCATGCATCAGTGAATTAATTGGATTGGAATTTAAGTGTGCTATGCCCAATCCTCAAAAAAGGAGACCCGACAATCTGCGTCAACTACCAAGGGATAAGCCTCCTCAATATCACATATAAGGTTCTATCGAGCGTATTGTGTGAAAGATTAAAGCCCGCCATCAACAAACTGCTTGGACCTTATCAGTGTGTCTTCAGACCTGAAAAATCAACAACCGACCAGATATTCACCATGCGCCAAATCTTGGAAAAGACCCGTGAAAGGAGAATCGACACTCACCMCCTCTTCGTCGATTTCAAAGCTGTTTTCGACAGCACGAAAAGGAGCTGCTTTTACGCCGCGATGTCTGAATTTGGTATCCCTGCAAAACTCATACGGCTGTGTAAGCTGACGTTGAGCAGCACCAAAAGCTCCGTCAGAATCGGGAAGGACCTCTCCGAGCCGTTCGACACCAAACAATGGTTCAGACAAGGCGATTCCTTATCGTGCGACTTTTTCAACCTGCTCCTGGAGAAAATTATTCGAGCTGCAGAACTAAATAGAGAAGGTACCATAAGGGTGTACAGCTGCTGGCGTATGCCGATGATATTGATATCATTGGCCTCAACACCCGCGCCGTTAGTTCTTCTTTCTCCAGACTGGACAAGGAAGCAACACAAATGGGTCTGGCAGTGAACGAGCCTAAGACGAAATATCTCCTGTCATCAAACAAACAGTCGTCACCTTGGCATGCACGTCACTGTTGACAGTCATAACTTTGAAGTGAAGATCTTGGAACCAGCGTAAACACCACCAACAATGTCAGCCCAGAAATCCAACGCAGGATAACTCTTGCCAACAGGTGCTACTTCGGACTGAGTAGGCAATTGAGGAGCAAAGTCCTCTCTTGACAAACAAAAACCAAACTCTATAAGTCACTCATAATTCCCGTCCTGCTATATGGTGCAGAGGCTTGGACGAAGTCAACAACGGATGAGGCGACGTTGCGTGTTTTCGATAGAACAGTTCTGCGAAAGATTTATGGTCCTTTGCGCGTTGGCCACGGCGAATATCGCATTCGATTGAACGACGAGCTGTACGAGATATACGACGACATTGACATAGTTCAGCGAATTAAAAGACAGCKGCTACGCTGGCTAGGTCCTGTTGCCCGGATGGACGAAAACACTCCAGCTCTGAAAGTATTCGACGCAGTACCCGCCGGGGGAAGCAGAAGAAGAGGAGACCGCCACTCCTTTGGAAGGACCAAGTAGGGAAAGACCTGGCTTCACTTGGAATATCTAATTGGCGTCACGTGGCGAACAGAAGAAACGACTGACGCGCTGTTGTTAACTCGGCTATAATCGCGTAAGCGGTGTCTACGCCAACCAAGATGAAGAAGAAGAAGTTAACAATGTTACATAAGTTTTACAACAGTCAAGAGGAGCCCATGCTTTGTCTTGGTCCCCAACTTTAACACCAAAAACCAGTTCGTAAGGTTTTAGCACAAGTGGAGTAAAATAACGTTTTTGCGATTTAAAAGTTAGTTCTCCAAAAACATAACAAAAATTGTTAGCTCTATTTACACACTGAATATTCATTGTACCAAAAAGTCTTCAACACATTAATTTCAAAAACGTAATGTGAACTCAAAAACGTTTTCTTATCCAAAGATAAAACACGCTATAGATTTGGACACCGTTAGTCTACTGATAAATTTTGTAAAATTAAATGATCTTAAAATATTCGGTTTACTTCAAACAAGCAGACATAACCGGTCTAATCCGGATAAATCCCTGATCGTACGAAAATATAAGATTATGCAATATAATTAATTTTATGTATTGTAAAATCTAAAGCCGCAGGTTAAAGAATACCTGCGGGTGATAGAATAATTCTGTTTTCATTTTGACTTCAGGGTATCAAAATTCATAAGAATCAACTAAGAGTATTGTAAATATTTTAAATACTACTAGTCTTAAATTTGTTAGTTTAATATTCGATAACAGACTTACTTTTGTGGTGTTGTTATTGTTTGATTCATATTTCTTCTCTCATCTATTTTACAAGAACTCTAATTTTATGTATGATTACTTGTGGTATTTATGGCAATTGTGCGAAAAGCAACATAAAGCAAATCTTTGCACCATATCAAGCAGAGCATTTCCAACATCACCAATAAAGTTCATATTTACGGAAGCCAGACTTTCATCTATAGAGGAAAGAGTTATACATAATTCGCAAAAACTTATTCCAAAACTACTATTATGCAAATAGTAAAAGCCAAATAATTCCTCCACTATTTGTAAGTACATTAAGTTAGCTAAAGATTTAGGTATTACAACTACTTCGGAAGAAAAACGGTTTCACTTGCCCCATCATGGATACTCAGAGAAACTTCGTTTGAGCTACAACTTTTGAAACATAAAAAAAAAATAGCACCAAGTCTAAGGTATATCAGAGTTTGTTCAAAGAGCTCATTGTGCAACACTACGTAGATTAGAAACTCATTTTTACTGACGCTTCGAAGGCTGACTTCTACACGTCTTTTGCTATTGTTGATAACATTAGAAAAACGTCAAAAGCTATACATCTGCCCAGTTACTGCTCAGAATACACCGCATGGTTACTGCCTCATCTATAATGAATATATACTAATACCATTCTACAATCTCAGCTCTCTTAAACGCATCCAACAAATCCTACATCATTGCGCAAATTATAAACATACTAATGATAACACAAACATAAAAATTATGCCGATTCCTGGATATGCCGGTATTACCAGAAATGAATGGGTCGATCAAAACGCCAAATTGGCGACAAAAGAGTCATTGATTGTTTTCGGCTACATCGACAAAAATTACATAATACATTTAATCGCTTCAAAACAAAAATCTATAAAAGTTAATGCTTGGAATTATATGCAACACCACAACGCCAACTTGAACCTTCTTCTTCTCGATTGGCGTAGTCACCGCTTACGCAATTATAGCCGAGTTAACAACAGCGCGCCAGTCGTTTCTTCTTTTCGCTACGTGGCGCCAATTAGATATTCCAAGTGAAGACAGGTCCTTCCTCACTTGGTCCTTCCAACGGAGTGGCGGTCTTCCTCTTCTTCTGCTTCCACCGGCAGGTACTGCGTCGAATACTTTCAGAGCTGGAGTGTTTTCGTCCATCCGGACAACAGGACCTAGCCAGCGTAGCCGCTGTCTTTTAATTCGCTGAACTATGTCAATGTCGTCGTATACCTCGTACAGCCCGTCGTTCCATCGGATGCAATATTCGCCGTGGCCAACGCGCAAAGGACTATAAATCTTTCGCAGAACTGTTCTGTCGAAAACACGCAACGTCGAGTCATCCGTTGTTGACATCGTCCAAGCCTCTGCACCATATAGCAGGACGGGAATTATGAGTGACTTATAGAGTTTGGTTTTTGTTTGTCGAGAGACGACTTTAATTTTCAATTCCCTATTCAGTCCGAAGGAGCACCTGTTGGCAAGAGTTATCCTACATTGGATTTCTAGGCCGTCTTTGTTAGTGGTGTTTACGCTGGTTCCAAGATAGAAGAGAGTATCTACGACTTCAAAGTTATGACTGTCAACAGTGAAGTGAGAGCCAAGTCGTGAGTTCGACGACTGTTAGTTTGATGACAGGAGATACTTAGTCTTGCCCTCATTCACTGCCAGACCCATTTGTGTTGCTTCCTTGTCCAGTCTGGAGAAAGCGGAACTAACGGACTAACGGGTGTTGAGGCCAATGATGTCAATATCATCGGCATATGCCAGCAGCTGTACACTCTTATAGAAGATTGTACCTTCTCTATTTAGTTCTGCAGCTCGAATAATTTTCTCCAGAAGCAGGCTGAAAAAGTCGTACGATAAGGAATCGCTTTGTCTGAAACCTCTTTTGGTATCGAACGGCTCGGAGAGGTCCTTCCCGATTCTGACGGAGCTTTTGGTGCTGCTCAACGTCAGCTTACACAGCCGTATAAGTTTTGCAGGTATACCAAATTCAGACATCGCGGCGTAAAGGCAGCTCCTTTTCGTGCTGTCGAAAGCAGCTTTGAAATCGACGAAGAAGTGGTGAGTGTCGACTCTCCTTTCAAGGGTATTTTCCATGATTTGGCGCATGGTGAATATCTGGTCGGTTGTTGCTTTTCTAGGTTTGAAGGCACACTGATAAGGTCCAATCAGTTTGTTGACGGTGGGCTTTAATCTTTCACACGCTCGATAGAACCTTATATGCGATATTGAGGAGGCTTATCCCTCGGTAGTTGGCGCAGACTGTGGGATCTTTTGAGGATTGGGCATAGCACACTTAAATTCCAATCGTTGGGCATGCTTTCGTCCCACCATATTTTACAAAGAAGCTGATGCATGCTCCTTATCAGTACTTCGCGCCGTGTTTGAATAGCTCTTCCTCCGCTGCTTTGTTGTTCTTCAGGCGTGTAATTGCTATTCGAACTTCTTCCTTGTCGGGCAATGGAACGTCTGCTCCATCGTCATCGATTGGGAAATCGGGTTCGCCTTCTCCTGGCGTTTGGCGTTCATTGCCATTCAGCAGGCCGGAGAAGTGTTCCCCCAATAATTGAAGTATGCTCTGGGCATCGGTGACTAGATCAACGTTGGGGGTTCTACAAGAGTATGCTCCGGTCTTGAAACCTTCTGTAAGCCGCCGCATTTTTTCGTAGAATTTTCGGGCATTACCCCTATCAGCCAGCTTATCAAGCTCTTCATACTCACGCATTTCGGCCTCTTTCTTTTTCTGTCTGCAAATGCGTCTCGCTTCCCTCTTCAACTCTCGATAACTATCCCATCCCGCACGTATTGTGGTCGATCGTAACGTTGCGAGGTAGGCAGCCTGTTTTCTCTCCGCTGCGACACGGCACTCCTCGTCGTACCAGCTGTTCTTTTGT
>NW_017537143.1:114202-131810 GCF_001853355.1 Bactrocera latifrons
CCTTATACCGTGTTGTTGACGAGTGCTCTCAGAGAGCAGGAGTGCAAGCCGAGTAGAAAATCGTTCGGCTGTCTGTTGTGATTGCAGCTTCTCGGCGTCGAACCTTCCTTGTGTTTGATGGCGTGCGTTTTTTGCTGCACAGAGGCGCCTGCGAATCTTGGCTGCAACAAGGTAGTGGTCCGAGTCGATGTTAGGACCTCGCAGTGCACACACATCTAAAACACTGGAGACGTGTCTTCCGTCTATCACAACGTGATCGATCTGGTTGGTGGTTTTTCGATCCGGAGACAGCCAGGTAGCTTGATGTATCTTCTTATGCTGGAATCTAGTACTACATATAACCATATTTCGGGTCTGTTTCCTCGTGGAGGCTGAATTTACCGACCATAGTGCCAAAGATACCTTCTTTGCCCACCCTGGCGTTAAAGTCGCCAAGCACGATTTTGACATCGTGGCGGGGGAAGCTCTCATAAGTGCGTCCCCAGCACTTATAAAAGGCATCTTTGATCACATCGTCCTTCTCTTCCGTGGGGGCGTGGGCGCAAATCAGCGATATGTTGAAGAACCTCGCTTTGATGCGGATTGTGGCTAGACGTTCATTCACCGGGGTGAATGATAATACTCGGCGATGGAGTCTCTCTCCCACCACGAATACAACACCAAACTTGCGCTCCTTTATATGGCCACTGTAGTAAATGCCACAAGGATCTACTCGTCTATGTCCTTGTCCCGTCATCAACCAGCTGGGCAGCAGCACTTTCCCAATTAAGGGACCGGACATTCCAGGTGCTTATTGTTCCTTTTCATTGGTATTATTCGGGTTACAAACACAGCGCACAACTCTATGCAGAGGATATTTCGCCTTCTCACTTTCGCTCGCCTTCAAACGGATGTTCTTAGGCTACCCAGAGGATACTTGGTCAATGACCGGAAGTCGTGAGCTGCTTGAATCATATGTAAAAGAATCGTTTCTGGCCACTGCCAAGTGAATGGCGATCAGAGAACTTTCCTCACCTACGTCAACTTCTACACATGACTCATCCTCCCATGTCAACAGCTTGGTTAAAAGGTTGAAATCGTAAAATGCCTTTTACAGTGCCAATGGTTTAGAGAGAACCTACAGACCATGTTACAGACTACTATTTTTGCCTCACGAATATTAAAGGTATTGGATCGAAGTCTAAACATACGGTTAAGTACTGTAATTTACCATCAACTTTAAGACCTGTCAAACACAGCAAATTTCTATTCCGCAATCTCCAGAATCTTGTAGTCTCGATGAAGAACTAAAATCGACTAGCTCTTCATGTGATGTTTCAGAAACCACAAAGGAAATAACAACCGATGCTTTATTTGATTTACCAGGATGCTCAACAGTGCCGCATCTAATTTCATAGGGTGAACTTAATGACTTAGTTCGAGATTCAAAATCGCAGTCCGAACTTTTAGCATCCATACTAAAAGGTCGGAACCTTCTCCAAAATGATGTAAATATTACGTTTTACAGAAAAGGGTCGAAAGACCTCACAAATTGCTTTCTTCAAGAAGGGGATCTAGTACTCTGTTCAGAAGTCAACATTTTGTTTAACGCACGAAGATAGAAACATGATGCACGTGATTGACGTCTATTCATTGATTCCTCTAAACTTAGATTAAAGGCGGTATTGGTTCATAACGATAACAAATATCCATCTGTGCCTTAAGCTCATGCGGTTCATATGAAGAATTTATATGAGAATATGAGAGTTCTTTTCGAGCACATCCGTTATCATGAGTGTGGTCTGCAATATGTGGAGACCTAAAAGTAGTAGCCCGTCTTCTTGGAATGAAACTAGGATATACGAAATATTGTTGCTTCCTTTGCGAATGGGACAGCCATGCGCCAGACTGTCATTATGTACAGAAGCAGTGGCCAGTACGTAAGGCACTCACTCCGGAAGAAAAACGTTACCAGTGAACCTATAGTTAATCCCAACAAGTTATGTGCAAAGATGGTAGCTTGCGTATTAAATGGGGTTTAATGAAGAATTGTGTTAAGGGAACGGACAAAAGTGGAAGAGGGTTCTTGTGTCTTAAACATAAATTTCCAAGAGTCAGTGAAGCAAAAATTATGGAGGGCTTATTTGAGGGTCCGCGACTAAGAAAATTAATTTATGATAAAACATTAAAGAAATACTCAATGAAACTGAAATGCGAGGTTGGAGTGCCTTTAAAAGCGTTGTTAAAAATTTTCTTGGAAATGTGAAAACTAACAATTACAAAGATCTATGGAGAAACGGTACCAAGGTTTTGCTGTCGTGTCAATTTTTACATAATGTACACTTTGTTCTGTTCATGTCATAAAAAAACAAGTGGATTTTTTTTTTACCAGTTTATAGATTAGATTGAAGTTATTACATTTGTGTTTTCTACAAATATGGAATAATTTGCATTTGTTTATTGAGATATTCGCACCTGAACAATTGGACCAATTTGAAATATCAGTAAGGACCTTTAAGAAGGTATTTCTTAAATTATTTCGATTATTTTGTTTGGAGAAAAGCAGAACGAATGAGAATATGCGGAATGTGTTCATGTTCACAGAATATCGTACTTATTTCGTTAAATGCGATTACAAATAGTATAACAGACAATGATGATTCTTGTGATATCCCGTTGTCCATAGTGTACGTATTCGAAAAAGTGTTAATTATTTTGGTCGTGAATTTCCGATTGATTACGAAAGATTTAATAAAGTTGTTGAGAATACCAAAAGTCACATGTGTGTGTGTGGAAAGGGAATGAACAATGAAGATCTCAGAGAGAGGCAAAGCTCTCTGTCTCTTTGTTCTCTCCCTCTCTGCCTAAGAACGTTTTTGCTTTCTTTGTATATGCACATGCGTGCCCTATTTTACTTACTTGCAGACAACGAGAGTGTGTGGTTGTGTAAAATAAAAATTAATTAAAACGACAATTGAATTGTTTTCTTTTATTTTGGCAAATCGTACTGGTGTGTTCCTGGAGTTTGTATGAAACTTTTATTATATGAATTCAGTAGGTTATGGGCCCAGTGTTAGAGTGTTAGAGCAGGCTAAAAAAAAAATCTGAGAAGCGCATAACAATCGAAAAGAAGAACAGTTATTCTCGGAAGACGGAAAAAAGGAAAGAGGAACATAACACCTTTTAACGGGGAAAAGTATTCTATATGGAAATTTAGAGTCAGGGCTTTCTTAGAGGAAAACGAGTTGTTAAAAGTAATTTGTGAGGAACCAAGTGAGAAGGAAAGTGATGAAGTGAAGCGAGCAGAAAGAAATGCAAAGAGTCTTTAGTGACTCTTTTTTAGTGTTTGCCAACTCGGCTAAGGAGATTTTTGGAAATTTGGACACTTTTTACGAGCGTAAAAGCCTGGCATCTCAACTTTCATTACGCAAACAACTATTGTCTTTAAAATTGAAGAGTGATACTCCGCTAGTAAACCACTTTCGTTTATTTTATGATTTAGTTACTGAGTTTGTTGCGGTGGGAGCCAAGATAGATGAAATGGACAAAGTGTCTCATTTGCTTCTAACACTTCCAGCTAGCTATGATGGAGTAATAACAGCGATAGAAACTCTTTTTGAGAGCAATTTAACATTAGGCTTTGTAAAGACTCGGCAAGGACACAAGTGCAAAAGTGTTACAGGCTATAGGCAATCGAGAGCCTAGGCATAGCACATACAAAAACAAAATAACAAAATTTGTGAAGAAACAATTTCAGAATAAGTCAAAGCCCAAGCTGAAGTGTTTTCATTGCGGCAAATTAGGCCATATGAAGAAGGACTGTTTCTTCTTAAAAAGGCAGGCAGATGGCAACCTAGAGAGAGACAAGCTCAGATGGCAACAGCAACGCAGCCAGAACGCTCGTTTGCATTTATGATGAACGTAGCGGTTAGAGAGAGACAGACTGTGCTTTCGCATTTGTGATGAAATTAGCTAATTCCAGTGAAAAGACAGATGGCGTAGATTTTATATTAGATTCAGGGGCGTCAGATCATATAATAAATGACATAACTTTATTTTCCGAGTATGAGAATATAAATCCAAGTGTGGCAATTGAGATTGCAAAGCGTGGAGAATTTGTGCATGCCACTGCGAAAGGACTTGTTAGTCTTAACAGTTCTGGAAAAAACATTGCATTACAAAATGTGCTGTATTGCAAGAAAATCCCGCACAATTTACTATCCGTGAAGAAGATGCTAGATGCTGGAATGTCCGTTGAATTTAATCCGGATGGTATAAAAGTAATCAAAAATGGTAACTTGGCGTTTGAAGGGATATGTAAGTATAATGTACCGATTGTGAAGTTTTATTTAAATAGTAAAGTATATACAACACAAATTTTAAATGATGCAGAATATCGCTTGTGGCATGAAAGGTTGGGCCATATTAGTGTAGGAAAATTCTTAGAAATTAAACGGAATAGCTTGTTTGAAGATGTTGAACTTATAAAAAACGTACAGCTAAATAGAAATGAAATATGAGAAGCGTGTATTAACGGAAAGCAATCAAGGCTAAAATTTGAAAAATCTAAAAACAAAGAAAATATTGACCGCCCATTGTTCGTAGTTCATTCTGACGTATGTTATCCGATTGCGCCCACAACTATTGATAACAAAAGCTACTATGTAGTATTTATTGATCAGTTCACACATTACTGTGTGACATATTTAATAACTTATAAATCAGACGTGTTTTTTGTATTCAAAGACTTTGTGGCGAAAAGTTAGGCTCATTTAAACTTAAAAATGGTAAATCTATATATTGATTATGACAGGGAATACCTCTCTAATGAAATGCGTGAATTTTGGGTAGAAAAAGGTATCAGCTATCATTTGACTGTTCCTCATACCCCACAATTGAATGGTGTTGCAGAGCGTATGATTAGAACAATCACCGAAAAAGCTCGCTCTATGGTTAACTGTGCTAAACTTAATAAAAGTTTTTGGGGTGAAGCTGTTTTAACCGCAACTTATTTAGATAATAGGTCTCCAAGTAGAGCTTTGGAAAATATTATATAAGAAAACCACCATGTGAGATGTGGCATAAAAAGAAGCCAATATTAAAATATTTGAAAATTTTTGAATCGACTGGCTACGCACTAAATATAGTGCGTAAGCGAAAATTTGATGAGAAATCTATCAAGACTATACTCCTTGAGTATGAGCCAAATGGCTATTAATTGGGGAATGAGGAATAGAGAAAATTTATGATAGCTAGAGATGTAGTGGTGGACAAAAAAAACATACAATCTATGACCTTAAATGAAAATGACTCTGTGGTAAAACATAATGATGTTAGCAGAAGTCATGATTCTAAAATTGAAGAGAATGAAGAGTTAAATTTTCCATCTCAGGTAACGAATGAATCAATGGATTCAAAGTCTGGTGAAAACTCAAATCAAAATTCCACTTGTCTCGAGAATACCGATCCAGTAGTTGAAACTGATGATAATATATAATACAAGAAAATGAAAATCAACAAGTCAGACGCAGTGAGAGAAATAAAGAAAAACCAAAATTATCATATAGATTTGTAGAAAAATGCCTTATGAATACCCAATTATGTTTAAGTGGTATCCCCAATACATATGAGGAAATTAAATTTCGCGATGACAGAACCTTGTGGGAGGAAGCCATTCAAGATGAACTAAATTCTCATTTTGTAAAAAATACATGGTGCTTAGTGCAAAGGCCTATGGATAAAAACCTAGTAGATTGCAAGTGGGTTTTTAGTTTAAAGCAAGACGAAAATGGTAATTTACTAAAATATAAGGCAAGACTGGTAGCAAGAGGCTTCACCCAAGAATATATGATGGATTATGATGAGACCTTTGCACCTGTTGCACGAATTTCTGGTTTCAGATTTCTTTAAGCATTTTCTAGTCAATGTAATTTGCTGATCCATCATATGGATGTAAAAACAGTATTTTTAAATAGAAGGATGAAATTTATATGAAGGTTCCAAAAAGTTTAAACCAGTGTGATGGAAATAAAGTATTAAACTAAATAAAGCTATTTATGGCCTTAAGCATGATGCACGATGCTGGTTTAAGTTTTTTGAAAATGTACTTAAAAATTTTGGTTTTCAGAATCTAGAAGTAGACCGATGTATATATAATAAGGGAGGTATAAGTAAAAATATATATATACTATTATATGTTGACGATGTGGTAATTGCCACCAGTAGTTCCAAAAGTATGTCTAAATTTAAAACTTATCTTTCAAGTACGTTTCAGAAGACTGACTTATGTGAAATACGACATTTCCTTGGAATACAAATTTATCGAAAAGATTATCAAATTTGTCTCAGTCAATCTGCATACATCATATTAAAAATGTTTTAAAGAAATTCAAAATGGAAGATTGTAATCCAGTTAGTACCCCTCTTCCAAGCAAACTAAATTATGAGAACTTGCAAGCTGAAGAATCATGTGAAGCACCATGTAGGAATTTAATTGGCTGTTTAATGTATATAATGTTGTGCACACGTCCGGACTTGAGTACATCAATAAGTATCTTAAGCCGGTATACTAATAATAATAACAAAGAATTATGGCATTGTCTTAAACGAGTTTTAAGATACCTTAATTAACTGTTGACTTAAAGTTATCGTTCAAAAGGAATCTTAAAGTGGATAATATTCTTATAGGGTATGTCGATTTTAATTGGGGTGGAAGTGAGACTGATAGAGAAGTACTACATGATATATATTTAAAATGTTTGGAAATTGTTCAATTTCCTGGAGTACTATGAAACAAAAATCAGTTGCTGCTTCATCTACCGAAGCCGAATATATGGCCTTATTTGAAGGTGTTAGAGAAGCATTATGGCTAAAGTCATTAATAAATGAAATTAAATTAAAATTAAATGGCCCAATACATATTTTTGAAGGCAACCAATATTGTATTAGTATAGCCAATAATCCTACTTGCCACAAGAGAACTAAGCACATAGATATTAAATATCATTTTACCAGGGAACAAATTGAAAACAAACTAATCTGCGTCAAGTATATTTCCACAGATTTCCAATTGGCTGATATTTTAACGAAGCCACTACCAACAGCTAGATTCACTGCACTGCGAGACCAACTGGGGCTAAATTGACCTTCAGCCTGA
The DNA here is from genome assembly GCF_001853355.1 of Bactrocera latifrons. Taxonomy (NCBI): domain Eukaryota; kingdom Metazoa; phylum Arthropoda; class Insecta; order Diptera; family Tephritidae; genus Bactrocera; species Bactrocera latifrons. Next base: position 121,338 of record NW_017537143.1, read on the forward strand.
ACCTGTATATGGTTTTTTGTTTATTGATAATTCACCTTAAAAGACAAACTGGATCTCTTGGCATATATATATATTTAACAATAATCAAACTAGAATAATTTCTAGTCTAACCGAGGCTGTTTATATAAACAAATTTTGTTAATTTATGTTTTTTTTTATTGATCTGATTGGGTTTTACTGGGCTTCCCCAATTCTTTGCAGCAAATGCTGGATCAAAAAGGAAAGGGTCCCCAGAGAAGAAAAAATAATACAACCATTTGAATATGCACACACTCGTCTGACAATTATCTTTTGTTATTCCTTAATTTTGTATCAGTGTGACTTTTGAGGTGGCGTATTGAGAATACCAAAAGTCACACTTATACACATACACATTGTGTGTGTGTGGAAAGGGAATGAACAATGAAGATCTCAGAGAGAGGCAAAGTTCTCTCTTCTCTTTGTTCTCTCCATCTCTGCCTAAGAGCGTTTTTGCTTCCTTTTTATATGCACATGCGTGCCCTATTTTACTTACTTGCAGACAATGAGAGTGTGCGATTGTGTAAAATAAAAATTAACTAAAACGCCAACTGAATTGTTTTCTTTTATTTTCGCAAATCGGGCTGGTATGTTCCTGGAGTTTGTATAAAACTTTTATTATATAAACTCAATAAAAGTTAATTATTTTTTCACCAATCTGCCACTTCTCAAGCTATCGTAGAATAACATGTGAACCAACTCTGTCGAAAGCTTTTTCGAAATGCAAATGATAGTGGTTTCTTTTCGACAAACCAGTTTTGGCGAAATCATCAAAAGAGAGTGTCAGCATCCATAGTGCCTTGTCCTTAATTGCCACTTGGTTTCGACTGAGAAGGTTTTTATTTAATCGGAACCACAAGATAAGTTTTGATATGAGTTTTTCTAATAGTTTGTCCATGCAACCGAGGAGTGCATTGGCCTGTAACCAAAGAAATCTGTAGACACTTTATTGGATTTATATAATATATTGTTGTACAATTTAATAATTATATTCTTGAGACTTGAAGGACAGTTTTTTAGCATGGGATATGAAATTCTGTCTGCACCCAGAGTCTTGCCTGACATTGAAGATAAAGCAAAATCGAAGTCAGTCAGATTCGGTAATATATGGGGGAGAGTGAATTTTGCTGTATCTTGGGGGAAAATTGGGCCATTTTGAGTGTTTATACATTTAAGATTCACTTGCGTTTAGGCGAGAGCATTTTTCTGTCAGCCCATGATGTCTTGGGATTTGTTAACGAAGTGATAGTTAAGCAAGCCCTCTTAGCTACTTTAATATTTTTCCAAAACACTATATTGGCCTTTTTGTATTTTATTAAATTATAAATAGAGCGAGTTCTTTTGTAAATTAACCATAGCGATTGTTTTTCTTCTCTAAGTTTAGATAACTCGGTAGATCAATAGGCACATGATTTGTGAAGCATGTTTTAGAGAGGTGAGCAGAGGTTTTGATTATTTTGGTAATCGTAGCTGTTTCTTCATTTATATTATCGTCAAGGGAATTTGCAGTAGAATAACTTAAATAAAGAGTTGTTGAAATTTGGACAAATTTGCCTTTGACAAATAGAAACAATGAAATATTAAAAAAAAGGAAAAAAATAGTGTCGGTTGAGTTCGAGTTATGAATTAAATTTTTTTTCTAATTATAATATAAACTTAAACCTTTTCCTCGCTTAAAAAAAACACGTTGAATTATTTTGGTCGCTTGCATAAAATGAGTACTGCTTTATTTTTTTATTTTAATTAAAACTTTACACTTTTTGGTGAAATCCGATATCTTGGAACCAGAAAGATGTGTTTCTTGTAGTGATGTAACTTATAATGATGATTATGAGTAATTCTAGGTCAGGAATTATAGAAGTAATTGATCTTCATAGTCAGATATGATAATTACATAAAATGAAATATAGTCGGTATAGTTTGGTAGAGAGGGATCGGAATTTTCTGAGGGGAGAAGAGGATGTTAAGAGAATCTGTTTTGGATGTTTTTGGAATGAGTATAATGCTTATTTTGGTTGGGTTTGTTTTTGTTTGGAGAAAAGTTAAGTTATGAAGGTTTTTTGTTTTATAAAAAAAAAAATTTACTCGATTTTCGAAATCAACGAGCCCTTTCACATACAAATTGGATAGTGGCATCCGTTTAATAAAAAACAAATTCAAATTTGTGATCCAGTGTTATTAGCCTTGAAATTCAGCTTTGGCACTTTTCCCTTCTCTGGCTACCAGAAGACGGTTAAGGGCCAACTTTCTGACTTCTATCCGTTCGTCAGTTATCATACTAAGGAGAATGTTTTCTGGAATAGCAAAGAAAGCATTCTGTTGAATGGATGAATCGACAACCTTGCGTAGTTTAGCAGGTAAGTATCTCGACCTTTGAATTGCAGCATAGAGATGGCGCGAGACATCTTTGATTGAATTGTTGAATCTTATTGAGAACCACAAAGGTGAGTAAACTGTGAGTATGTACTTGATCTTTATTTCCTTTGTTGGTTTGTTAGTAGAAATGTATAATCTCAGAATTCTATTTGCACAGGTGAGCCAGCGAGATTTGCACATGTTACCTGTATGCATCTACGCTAAATCTGAGGAACATTGACCGGAAATAACAGCTTCTGATATTTTCTAGAGATAAGCTTGGTCTGTGCTAAGTTGGGTCGGATTAATAACCTCAGAAGGTAATTGGCAGGATGGAAAACTTTCAAATTTGACAACAGGCAACTTCTCACAATCAGGGAGAAGTTTACGTATGTCGCCAGAGAATGAATTTGGACTCTTTGAGACACTATCTATGTGTTCAAAAAGAGCACGAAATGGAAGTTCGTTGAAATGTTGAAGACAAACAACTCACTGTAATGGCCTACCTATTATTTCTTCTAGTTTCCGAATGATTCCACCTTTCCAACCAGTTCGTGTTGGTGCCATCAGCACCGACAACTTCTAGATATTCCACATCAGCTGAATTGTCTTGCAAATGTTGCCACATAGCTTGCGTCTCATCCTCAGCTGACCCGGAAGGAGAGGTGACGTGGCCAAAGTAATGACAACCAGGTTCCGTTATAAGAGAAATATGTTCCTCTTTGACAGTGTCGTGGCAGTACTTTCACCTTTGTCTGACGAGTGTAAGTATATTGTCTTTGTGGCCGTCAAAATACAGCCCATATACAGAGTCAATACTTTCGGTGTTTTGGAGCTTAACTCCAACACTTTTTTTTGCCCGACTAATCGTGCATTTGTCAGTGACAAAGCTAGCCTGATCCTCTGTTATCAAACCTGCTTTTTTGGCATCCATAATAGTAGATGAAACAATCAAGGCCGCTCCTCTGTCACTTACTCCAAATCTTTGGGCAGCTAAAGCAGTGTGTTCTAAGAGTAGTGTGTTTTGTTTGGTTTTAGGGGATGRAAGAGCAAATTCATCATCAGCATTGTTTTTGGAAGAATCCATTGTTGTCGTATGTATGAGAGTATGGCTGATCTGAATGGTCACGTGTTCTAGCTGATGCTTTTCTGGTAAGTGTTGATGTTGAATGACGTTTCAAAAGCTTTTCTTTACGTTCATTTTTCTTTTTAATCTTTTTTGTTTGAGGTAGATCAACACTTCCAATGCGACCAATTCTTCTAGTTCTCTGGTTCAAGAGAAATGGTTGTTCATTGATAGGAACTTTCCTTTCCTTTGGACAAGTGCAAGAAGAAAAATAAATGCATTTACAAGCAGTGATGTCAAATAATTTTCCGGCAGAAGAGACAAAGTCCTCTCTTTTAGAGCTCAAACCTATTGGGTTCCTTAAAAAAATATTTTTAAGAGTCAGAAATTTTTTATGGTATATGGTGAGCATTTGTACAACTCTGGTATGTGAAACTATCGGAATAGATGACTTTTTGAAAGAATTTTCAACCTTTTTTTTCCTGTAACCTATACGAAATCTTCATCATACTGGTAAGTAGATAACTGGGACTCAGAGAAATTGTACGGATATATGAGAAACACTGGACATTTCTGTCTAAATTTTGAGTTCTGTGTTTCGTTGAGAGAATATAAGTGATAGCACTCGGCGAAATCAACGACAAGAGTGAAGGAACTCGATGAAAAAATATTTATGTGGAGACCAGTCCGAACGTGTCCTTTGGCGTAGGTAAATGAATATGAGTGATAGAACTCGGCGAAATCAGCGTCAAGAAGTGTGGCCGCAAGTCGATTTTCACCTTGCGCTGTGGCGCGCCGCATTTTCGCTCGTATCTAAGGAACGGTTCGTTCTACTGTCATGATCACATATACCATTTCGGTAGCAAATGACGTGACAAATAACTTTTGTTTGATACATTTTGCCATGAGATGCGTATTTCAGGCGCTAGGTAGACAATTTCACGATTTTAGGCGAATTTCCGAAATTTCAAGGCCGGAGTTGGGGTTGAAGATGTAATCCTATCTCAAAACAAAAAGTTGCATTGGAATCAGGAAGTACTAAGGCAACTTTTCCGCACTATTAGAAATCCCGAATCGAGAAAAGTCCGGAATCGACTCACCCGATCCCACATCACATCACGTCACGTCACAACACCTCATCACACAACAGTTCGCAGCATACCCCAATACACACGCGCGCATCAAACACAGTACTTAACACCGCTCATTACTACAACACAACAACCACACGATTAGAAACGAGACGACTCGTAAACAGCTAATATTCACCACCCAAACCATCAAAAGGGATTGATTCGACCGGGATCGAGCTCTTACCGTTTTCATCCGTGAAGCAAGGCAGTCGTCCGCGATATTCAGTTTTTTTTTCTTTTATACAATAAACTAATATTATATAGTGAAATAAATATTTTATAACGAGTGTGGGAATCAGTGCGTTTTACTTTCCATCTAATAGGTATACTATAGCAAGTACTAGTGGCAAACGCCAACAAATGGTCCTTCGAGCCTTTCAGAAAAACATAAAATAAAAATTTAAATAACTTCCTGGTACAAGTGCGAAATATTTTAAAGTGTTTGAAGCACAAAAAAAAAGAAAACAGAACTTTTAAGTGAACATACGATGACAAAGTTAAAGTGAACAAATACATATGTATAAAGCACAAAGTTACAGTGAAAAAAACGGAAACAAATCCCAGAACCACGGAAAATAGAAAGTGAAATATAAGTGCATGAAAAATAGAAAGTGACGTGCAAAGATACATACAAAAATTTAAATACAAAGAAACAGTGAAAAAAAAACTTACTAAAATCAAAACCGGGCGCGAAATAAACCAGAACAAGAAAAACAAAACCTACTAAAATCAAGAACGTTCGCTGTATAATTATGTGCAAAGTTTAAGAAACATACAAACATTAAAACTAACATAGCTTTTCTTAAGTTCATATTTTCCGTGTTTGAAGGCTAATGGTGTTAAATTATACATTCCGCATTTATTTTTTATTATTGGGTACTTATAAATTGTAATAATTTCGTTATTAAATATATATATGTGAACATCGGAATATTCTAATATATTTATTATGACTTCTTCTACTTCTTTAATATTAAGTGTTCCTGAATAAAAACTGCCTGTTTTTGCAAAATCGATTATGTTTGTGAACGTTTCTAATTCTTTATATACTTCAGTAATAACTAAATCATCGGCTAGTGATTGTGGATCTATTGTTTCTAAAATCTTTTCGAATCGAGAATTAATTTGTTGTTGTTGGTTATTATTCTCAATGAGTTGATTGAGTCCTGTCTTTATCTCTATTAGATCATCGTGATCTGGTGTTCCTGTTATATTAAATGATTGTTAAAATTAATGATTGATGGTCTGTATAAATGGTAATGTTTGCTATACCGTACAAATAGTTTTTGAGTTTTTGTAGGGACCATACTATTGCTAATAGTTCCTTTTCATTGGTGCTATAGTTTTGTTCCGTTGAATTCAATGTACGTGAGATGAATGCAATCGGCTGACGGTTTTGTGATAAAATTGCTCCAATAGCAAAATTACTTGCATCTGTTGTTAAACTAAATGGTTTGGAGAAATCTGGTTGGAAAAGTTCAACCTGTTCTTGCAATGCGTTTTTTATTTTATTTAAAGCTTCTATTGCAGCATCATCCAGATTTATGAGTGCTTTAGCGCTTTGATTTTTTTTTACCATTCCTAACTCTCCTCTTAAATGAATTGTTAGTGGCTTCGTGAGTTTAGCAAAATCTTTCACAAATTTCCTGTAATATCTGGCAAGTCCTAGGAAAGGTCATAGTTCTTTTAAATTTTTTGGTTGAGGGTAGTTTTTTATAGTGTCGATTTTCTTAGGATCAACTGTTATTTTGTTATGTTTTATGATTTGCCCAAGGTATTCGACTGAATCTTGAAAAAAGGTTGACTACAACACATAATAATACTAAATTACCGGCTTGGATGTTCAATTAGTGTCTCCAAACACACTAAAAAAACCCATAACAAAAACCATTTACAAAGACAAGTACTCGTTGCTTGCAAATTTCCAGCGATACCTCTAGGGCTATAAAGCAACAAGCTGGATCGCTTAGAATATTCAAGCAAAGGTAGGTAAAAAAAAAGAATAAAGAAATAATAGAAAAAAAGGCATTACATTTATGTATGTACCAATGTGCCGGTAAACGTATGCATCTCCCGCGCGACATACATATGTACATTTGCACATTACATTTCTTTCCTCACATTTGAACTACTATTCAACTCATATACATGTGGGATGGCATCCCTGGCAGAAAGGGAAAATAAGAAAAGGGACAGTACGGAAAGGACAGCGTAGGTTGCTTTGATCGCGATGAGCTAAAGCAAGGACAGTTAGAGGTCGGTCGTCAAACCGAACAGACGTGCGCAGCAAGCAAGAAGAGTTAGAAGTCAGCCACAGAACTAATCGGACGTGGGTAGCAAACAGAAGAAAAGTTGCATCGTACAAGTGAAATTATATTTTAACGCAAGTGTGAAAGAACAAATTTATAAAAAGAGAAACTATATTGTAACGTAAGAGTGCAAATTTATCATATTGCAAAGTGAAAGCTATAATTTAACGCAAAAGTGAAGAATAAATCTATTGTATTATAAAAGAGCGTACTTATTTTGGATATTGGTGACAGAAGAGGGTGACGAACCCCACAAATTGGTCAGAAGTGGGATTGCGGGTTTTTCCTTTTGAGCGAAAACTATAAACGATAATTGTGTTGAAATTTGTGTCAAAAAGCGTGTAAAAGACAAACGGTTGGGTGGACACATGGCACAAAGTACAGTCCGCAGAAGTTCCGAAATTTCTTCAAAACTGTACAGCCGCGCAGTGGACCGTTAATCCCGTGCTTTAAGTACCGCTATAAAGTAACGCAGACGTAGAAAAATTTCATTTTGAGTAATCTGAGTGCGACTCAGAAGTGTAAAGCAGTGGTGGCTGCAAATTCGTTCAAACATTTGAGTGCGACGCAGAAGTGTAGACCAGTGGTGGCTGCAAAATCTGCGCGCGACTCGAACAGTGCAAAGCAGCAAGACAGAAAAATTTCGTTTTGAGTAATCTGAGTGCGACTCAGAAGTGTAAAGTAGTGGAGGCTGCAAAACCAGTTGAGTGCGATTCAACAGTGTCTGTAAAATCTGTTTGAGAAGTTCTGAGTGCGAAGCAGAGAGCATACAGCAGTGGTGGCTGCGTATGTGTAGCAGTTGTGTCTGCAAAATCTGTTTGAGAAGTTCTGAGTGCAAAGCAGAGAGCATACAGCAGTCGGCAGGTCTGCAAAATCCGTTTGAGAAGTTCTGTGTGCAAAGCAGAGAGCCTGATGAAGGGAGTGTCCAAAAGGGTGCTGGTGCTTGTCCCAGTGTTGGGGACTGCGTTCTCTTGGGCCGAACAGCGGTCGTGGTATTGAGCTTTCAAGCCCACGGATCGATTTTATGCAGGGCCACATCGGTTGACTCAGGACCGTTACGGGGACATTGCCCCATCCGGCGACCAATGGAGTAACCTGTCACAGTCAATTGGCTGGGGGTGTGGGCTGTATCACTGCGATAGCGCTTTAATCGACCGCTTGGGTGGTCGGTACTACTGATCCGGTCAGCACGGGAGACGCATCCTTCCGGCGCGTACAGACGCACGCACCCAAACTTTGGACGCTCTAGCTATGCTCTAAGCTACCGGGGGGGTCGGCAAGTCACGGATAGCCGAACGGCCTGTAGTAGCATTTTAGTTGCGAAATAAGTCAAAACGAATAAGCAATCCCCGACGATGAGCGAAAGGAGTGAAGGATGCGGTATAAAAGCTAGCAGATCCGCTGAAGCTCCTGTGACTGTGGCGAATCGACACCGCCACATAGAAATATGTGTCCCCTCATCATGTTTAGAAATGATAAGAAGCAAAATCCAGGCGCGACGGCCCATAATGGGCGGCTTCCTGGTCAGCGTCTGTTCACCATGTTAGGTGCGGCTGATATTATAACGTGACCGGTACACAGCGCGGCGCACTGGGAGTCCCTGGGTATCTTGACAGCGAAATCTCCGCTGCTAGGATCCCTGGTCAGGGAGTGTGAATTGGGCGCAGGAGTAGTAGCCTGCGTTGCCCCGGGCGAGCGCCGGTCCGTCCGTGTTTTCCGGGACTGGTAAAGCGAAGGACAGACCCCAGGGAACTGGGGTAGGAGCATAGTCTCTGAGGGTATACCCGTTCCTGTCTATTTCGGCCCGCCCCCATACACACGATGCGCTGTGAAAAACCAAACCCATGGAGAATAGCTTGAGAAAATACACCAAAAACAAATAGCAACAGTGTACCTGACTGCACGATGAGCAACGGCACTCAAAGCCCTGGTAACATGCTTTTAGAAACGGATCTATCTAGGAAAACGTCGACCACTAGCGGACCTAGCGAAGCTGACCCCTTCAAACGCGCACCAAGATTGATGCGATCACTAAAACAGACGCTAGATGTTGAAAAACCTGTAAGAGCAACAACACGCCGCAATTGGAATCAACGCAGCCGAAGGGTGACCTTATGGCGGAACTAGGAGACACGATCAAGAGGCTTACAGAAGCAATGAAACTGCCTCAACGGTCGATTAATAATCAGATCCGTGACCTACTCACTTCTGTCACAAAATTCCACACACGCGCACAAAACGAGTACAACAGAGTCAAGGAAAGCAGACGAAATCTCCCCCTAAGGCTCACAGGAACAGACTCAACGCCGAAAAGACCCCGCGAGGATGAGCAGCTGACGCGGAAGACCCCGCCTAARAAGATAGCCAGCCAAGAGGAAGTCCAAAAAAGGAACGTCGCGTGCAAGAGGAATGAAGGAATCATTCCTACAAAAGATCGGAAGGAAGATGAAAAGGCAAAAGAATGGATACAGGTGAAACGAAAAACACAAAACCCGAATAAAAAGGCAGCTCTTGCTCCACGCCCGAGGTCCGATGCAATTATCATTGCACGCACTGGAGACATGTCGTACAGCGATATGCTTAAAGCCGTTAAAAAAGAAGATGCCCTGAAAGAGCTTGGCGAGAACGTTTCGCGGATTCGGAAAACGGTAAAAGGCGAAATACTGCTTGAAATGAAGAAGGCCCAGATGAAAAACACAGGAGCATATGAAAGGGAGATAGGTAAAGTTCTAGGCGATCAGGCGAAAATAAGAGCCCTAACCCACGAGGTATCTGTGGAGATTAGAGACTTGGACGAAATCACCACCAAGAGAGCGGTGGCAATACGCTCACAAATTAAAGAACTGAGTTCTTATATATAAACTATCAGACAGGCGTACGCGGGCACGCAGACGACAGTCATCAGCCTTCCTGCAGCGGACTCAAAATGGCTGCTTGACGCTCATAAGGTCAAAGTTGGATGGGTGGTCTGCAGAATAAGGGAAAAGTCGAACCTCAGAAAGTGTTTCAGGTGCCTGGAATACAGCCATTTGGCGAGGATATGTACGAGGAAGGAAGACCGAAGCACATGTTGTGCTAAATGTGGTGAAAAGGGTCATTTCGCAAAGGAATGTGACAAATGCCCATCCTGTGCAGCATGCAAAATCAGCGGGGAAAAGGAGACCGGACACCGGATCGGAAGTTGGAAGTGTCCTCTATATCAAGCGCCGTGTAAAAAGACAAAATGAGAGTTGTCCAAATCAACGTAAACCATTGTGAAGCGGCACAAGAGCTGCTGAAACAAAAAATATTCGAAGAAAAGATAGATGTTTCGATAGTGTGTGAGCAATATAAAAACATAAACGCTAGCACGTGGACCTCCGACAAGGAAAATAAAGCTGCCATATGGGCCTGTGGGGACAACGCCTTCCAAGATAAGCCGCTTCTGGAAAGATCCTACTATACACGAGCGAAAATAGGTGGCATTTATTTCTACAGCTGCTATATTCCCCCGAGTGTGTTGCAAGGAGACTACGAAAGAATTCTCGATGAACTCGTCCGAGAAGCCCTCACTACCACGCCAAATTGAATGGGGGAGTAGCTTCACAAACAG
>NW_017537143.1:132075-141911 GCF_001853355.1 Bactrocera latifrons
GCCACACCATACAAGATTGCGAGAAAGTTTCAAAAGAAAACGTAAAGAACTCAAGAAGGCTATCAAAAGAAGTAAGTCTTCGAGTTTTAAAGAACTATGTGAAAAGGTGGACAAGAATCCGTGGGGTGACGCGTATAAAATAGTGATGGTGAAAAACATAGGGGGTAAAAGTCAAGCACCAACCTGACCGACCCTCCTAGAAAAGGTGGTGAAAACGCTTTTCCCAACGCAAGAACCACAACCGACTAGAACGATACCAGGCATAATGGAGTCTGAAATTGTGGACGAGGAGGAGGTAATGGAAGCGGCGGAGAGATTTGGCAGCGCAAAATCTCCAGGACTTGATGGCATCCCAAACAAGGCACTGGAAATTGCTATCAGCCATATCAAGAGGGCATTCGCCGAACTCCACACACGATGTCTGAATGAAGGAGTTTTGCCGAAAGTATGGAAGAAACAGTGGCTGGTTCTTCTTCAGAAGCCAAACAAACCGGCTGGAGAGCCGAGTGCGTATCGCCCACTCTGCATGATCGACACGATGGCCAAAATACTAGAAAGATTGATCTGCACACGTCTAGAACGCCACCTAGAAGAAGGGTCCCCTGGGCTATCTGAAAACCAATTTGGATTCAGAAGGCATCGGTCCACTTTAGAYGCAGTTGGAAAAGTGACGGACATTGCGGCCAAAGCCATAGAGGGCACCAGATGGATGTATGGAGATAAAAAAKACTGCGCAGTTGTTACGCTGGACGTGAAAAACGCTTTCAACTCGGCATACTGGCCACATATACWGAGAGCATTAGAGGCAAGAAACACCCCGGGGTATCTTTTGAGGACAATTAGTAGCTATTTGTCTGACAGACTACTGTTGTACGATACCGATACAGGCCCAAAAACCTACATACAGGTGGAGTACCACAAGGCTCCGTGCTAGGTCCACTACTTTGGAATGTACTCTACGACGGGATGTTACGATTACCGCTGCCAAAAGAGGCACAGATAATTGGCTATGCTGATGACATTGCGATAACGATCGTAGCTAAAGAACTCTTGCAGATACAGTATATATGCAATTAGACCGTGTCGAAAATTGCCTTACGAGAAACAACCTGCAGCTGATAAAACGGAGCTCATCACGAGGAGAAAAAGGCTAGAAACGGTCACCTTGAACATTGATGGATATAACGTTGGAACACAAAATTCTTTAAGGTATCTTGGCGTTATAATCGATACGAGGCTCACTTTCAAGGCGCACATTGAAAAGGCCTGTGGTAAGGCAGCTAAAGCGACTGCGGCCCTGTCGAGGATAATGGCAAACATTGGTGGGCCAAGTCAAAGCAGGAGAGCTCTGTTGGCCAAAGTTAGCCAGTCAATGCTTATGTACGCCGCTTCCATATGGGGGACAGCCCTTCGTCAAAAAACGTGTGTAAATATGGCAAAGGCTGTGTCCAGGTTATGTGCCCTAAGAGTTTCCTGTGCGTTTAGAACGGTGTCGCACGAGGCGAGTGCTATCATATCTGGTCTTATTCTACCGGATATAATGGCCTCTGAGTTAAGTAGAGTCTACCGTAAAACAAAAGCAATGAATAGACGCCTAACGGCTGACGAGCGCAGAAAGGAGAGGAAGACATGTCTCGATGAGTGGCAAAAGCAATGGGATGCGTCAGATAAAGAAAGGTGGACCCATAGATTAATTAAGAATGTATCAGCCTGGATTGGCAGACAACACGGGGAGACAGATTTCTACTTAACGCAGTTCTTATCGGGCCATGGCTGCTTCAGGGAATACCTATACAAATTTGGTCACGATGACAATACACAATGTTCCTTCTGCGGAAATGCCGCAGAAAACGCAGAGCACGTCTTTTTCACCTGCTCGCGATATGTAGTAGAGAGAGACATCATAGAAAAGCTGACAAATGAAAGCATAACGCCCGACAACATAGTGAGTCACATGCTGCGATCATAGCTGGTGTGGGCTAAAACTGAAAGAGTGGGTCGCAAAAGCGCTCTAGAACTCAGAACGAAAGAAAGGCAGCGAAGAAGCATAAGACCACGTGAATAACCCGAGCGGTAGGTCGTGAAGAGGCAGTTATCGCCCAGCTTGGTCCTGCGAAGTAGTGCTTAACGGCGGTCCCGCAGGTCCGAATACAAGCTACAGCAGCCGGAGTTAAGGRTTTAGTACGTAGGCATACTGTTTCGCAAGTCTAGCATAGTTATTTAGTACTGTCTGGGCGTGGTCCCGAAAGAGATGTACCCTAGCGGACAATATGAATCGTGCATGCTGCCATTCGCACCCTGGTAGCATGTTTAGAAGATTCCCCCTTTGGGGGGGAAAGCAGCAGTGGTGGCTGCATATGTGTACAGGAGTTGTGTCTGCAAAATCTCTTCGAGAAGTTCTGAGTGCGAAGTAGAGAGCATACAGCAGTGGTGGCTGCATATGTGTACAGCAGTTGTGTCTGCAAAATCTCTTCGAGAAGTTCTGAGTGCGAAGCAGAGAGCATACAGCAGTGGTGGCTGCGTATGTTAAGGTAACCAGTACGTACAGCGGTGGCTAGATAGATCCCGACAACGTGGTAGCTACGAGGGACATCTTTGGAATTGGCCCAAGCAGAGGGGGCGTCAAGCGTTGGAGTGCATTATACAGATAAGTTATTAAGAGTAGTTAGTTTTAACTTTATGAATTGCTGTAAAATAATTTTCATTAAATAATTAAATTTAAAGTTGTTCATAAGGTAGTTACATAAGCATACATTTTGTATTTATACGTTTGTAAAACATTTTTAATTTGTAATTGCTGCACGCGCAACTGACAAACATGGACCGTGAACAAATTTTTCGTTGGACAATGAACGAACTGAAGGAAAAGCTTGTAGAGCTGCCTATAAGAGGGCGCAAGGCCACTTTACAGGACAGATTATGCGAACATTTTGGATTGGGAGTAGATGATGTTTCGGATTTTGAGGATGCGTCCTCTGTAGTGGACGGTGGGGCAGGACAGACACAGATTTCACAGCTCTTACACCAGGTAATTTCCTCAAAGGAGCTCCTCTTCTCGCCATACTTGAGACAGAAGGAGATCACTCACTTTAATAAATCGATGGAAAAGAATCAAGATTCTCCATCACGAATTCAGCCACAGATGGAAGGAAGACTATCTCAAAGATCTCCATTAGAGATATCAATGGAAAAGGGCCCAGAAGGAGCCAATGCAGGAGAATGCGTCATCATACAGGACGAATGCCTTCCTCCAACAGAATGGCGACTAGGCCGCATTGAAAAGCTTCATCGAGGGTCAGATAATTACATAAGAGTAGTCGATGTTCGAACACAAACCGGCATATTAACTCGACCAGTCGCCAAACTGTATTTTCTCCCAAACAGCGAAGAACAATTTCAACAAAAACTGCAAAATAACTCCCAAAATTAGTCGAAAAATAATAAATCAATTCCGTTAATTCGAAACTAATCCGTATATAAAATAACTCAAACAAGCGTTTTGAAGACCAACCAATATTATACATACATATGTATAGATATGTAGCTACAACAACTACATTCTAACATTATAAATAAAATCCATTTAATACAATTTTATATTCCCATACAAATGGACGTAGAGGAGACCTAAACCACCTCCAACACCGGAAGGTCCGAAATCGCTATACCCAAAGCGTCGGCTGCACCCGTTGCCGCTCCACGGACCAGGGTTATGCGACCACCGCCATCCGCCGATACAGTCAGGGAGATAAGAGAACAGCAGCTATTGGAGCCACAGGGGCCTCCATGTTGCAGCCTGTGCCATCGCCCACACGCCCTGAAACGATGCACTATTTTTAAGAGTGAAGCCCGTTGCAAGAGCCCACAGGTATTACATGACCTGCCTGGCAGATGACCACGCCACCATATAGTGAGGGGCCGACGGCGCCTGTCAATATTGCTAGAGGCCCCATCACACTCTATTTCATCGATTTCCACGCAAAGCCAATCCGTCGGAAAATCGCACCAACAATCGTACCAGACCAGGCAGCGATTCTATCCGGCGACGACGAAGCAGCCAATCAACCACAATACGTTCACGGCCATCTCCGCCACGTCACGCCACGTCAGCAACAACGACGCTCAACAGGGTTGAGCGCTGTACTAAGCACACTACAACAGCTGCAGAGGCACCTAGCCGATTAGCTTGCCTAGGGGGCCGGGATGTTCACATGAGTTATGAACGTTCTGTAACATCCCACATCGCATCACCTCATCACACAAAAGTTCGCAGCATACCTCAATACACACACGCGCATCAAACACAGTACTTAACACCGCTCATTACTAAAACACAACAACCACACGATTATCAACGAGACAACTCGTAATCAGCTAAGATTTACCACCCAAACCATCAAAAGGGATTGATCCGACCGTGATCGACCTCTTACCGTTTTCATCCGTGAAGCAAGGCAGTCATCCGCGATTTTCAGTTTTTTTTTCTTTTTATGGTCCGCAACAACCACCGCAACGGGAGTGACGTGGATCACCGAGTTCGCTAACAGTGTCCAACATTGGACTTCTCTAACTACACAGTATTATATACAATAAACTAATATTATACTCGTATGGAGAATTAAATATTTTATAGCGATTGTGGAAATCAGTGCGTTTCATTTTTCATGAAATTAGTATACTATAGCAAATAACTATACTAGTGGCAAACGCCAACAGATATACATATGTTCCCCAAATTTCTGTGTATACATACATTGTTTGTCATGAGCGTTTGAACTTGTGATTTGTTTATAGTTAGTGTATTAAAAAATCTCAACAGGGCAGAAAATCTCATTGCAAATCAGATTAAATTTACGAAAAGACGGCACCTGGCCGAAAAATAGCTAAGGATAGAATCACATTTATGTTGTGTGCGAGCGCAGATGGTCCGCGTAAGTTGAAATCATTGATAATTGGTAAATCCGCATCCCCCGTTGCTTCAAAGGGTTTGAAAGAACATTGGAATATTCTAGCTCGAAAAAGTCTTGGATGAATTCAGACGACTTCGGGAGGTACAAGCGTTATTGTCCAAGGTGGGTGGTGTTGACGACAGCGAAGACATCGAAAATTGCAAATTTTACAAATGATGCAAATCATATATCACATCTTGTTAATATGCTCACGAAAATTGTCAGAAGCTATTACACAAAAGAATAGATACAAACAAGTCTCGACCGCTTCTTTAACCCCTTCGGACCTGTTGGGACACATACATCCCAGAAAAAGTTTTCTTATAACTAAATTCTTAATTTTCCATTTAAACTCATTTAAAACTGTCCGTCTAATAATTTGAAGTTCAGGTAACGGCTCTGTGTTTTTTTTTGTGCTAAAATTGTAAACAGAAGACGCTCAGTTTTCTTCGGAATGTTACTGTGCTTGCATCAATTGCTATTTTCATGTGAATATTAAGTGATTTTAGTGAATATAAGTATTCAACAGAATGCTCTGGATCGCTGTAATTAGGTAAGTAATATTAGTAAGTAATATATAATAATATAATCTAGTAATACTTCAGTTTCTAAGTGTTATTATGGGAGTTTTTATTTATGGGATCTATGTGTCCCGCTAGGTTTATTTGTTGGTAAAAATATGTCCCGTTTAGAGCTTGCCGACATTCTTTAACTTTTAGTAATTTACGAAAAAATGTACTATAAACCTGTTTTTTTAGACAAACTTTACACAATGTCAAGGAAAGTAAATGAGGAGGATATATTAGCCCAGCTTATGGAGTGTGACGAATCTGGTGACCTTTCTGACGTCGATTTTTCAGATGGAAGTGAAGATAATTACGAGCCCTCTGATGATGAAAGTTGTCTAACAGACAAATCTGACGAAAATAATGAAGGAAATTCTTCTAACAATGATGATTGCCAATCAATATAAAGCGGCGAAAATAATAATATGCCATACTTCGAAAATGTTACGGTTTGGTCAATATCTGATGAGAGTTTCCAGCCGCGTAAGATAATTCAAGCTCAACGAATCCCTAACATTGCTGACAATTTCAGCCGATCTGACGCGGTAATAGAAATATTTAATAAAATATTTCCGAAAAGCTTGCTTATTTACATAACACAGTGCACAAACGAGCGCCCCCAACTAATGCGTAAGTCTCCAAAATATGCTAGTTTGAAGCTTACCGATATAGGTGAAATGCAAGTGGTTATCGGTTGCACACTTATAATGTCGTATATGCGAGTACCTTCGATGACAAACTACTGATCCAAACATAAGGCTATGGGAAACCAAGCTATTAAATCGGCAATTGCTCGCGATCGTTCCTTAGCTCTTTCTTCGAAAATGTATTTCTCATCTACAGAAAAACCTGTTGGTGCTAGTAAAACATACTACGAAGATGACATTGTGGAATGTTTGAAAGGTCGGTTCCAAGCTGCTCGTGGTAACAGCCTTTATCAAAGCATCGACGAATCAATGACTAAATTCGAAGGTCGTTCCTCTCTGAAGCAGTATATGTCTCTAAAACCAACGATGAGAGGTATAAAGATGTGGATGCGTTGCGATTCGCAGACAGTTTATTGTTATGGCTTGAATATATACTGTGGAAAAGAGGAAGGTCCTACGATTGTAACGCTAGTTGAACGAGTGATTAAAACCTTGGTACGCACAGTACGAGAAGCGGATGTTACATTATGTTTTGATCGTTTTTTTACAAGCGTTCACCTTTTAGAGAGTTTGGACTTTGCTGCGCTCGGTACGTGTATGGCAAACAGGAAAAATTTGCCAAAGATAACACAAAAATTTAAAAAAGGGGAAGCAGTGTTCAGGAGCAGTAGCTCTGGACTAATGTACACGAAATGGCAGGATACAAAAGAAGTAATCCTCCTAAGCAACTGCCATGATGACGAAATGGCAACCGTAGAAAAAAAGCAGGGGGATGGGCAAATAATACCTACACCATGTCCAAAAACGATAAAATCTTATCGCAAGATTATGGGAGGAGTCGATAGACTGGACCAAATGGCTGGCTTATATGATTTGAACCGAAAATCCAATAAGTGGTGGAAAAAAGTTTTTTATCGGAAATGATGTTTGTTGTAAATTCATGGATAATATTTCAGTTTTACTAACTTTTCTGTCAAAATAAATGATTTTTAGTTGATAAAAAATATCCAACATACTGTTTAGTTTTTATTGAGTTATGTGATATAGAGGCCCAACGGGACTTATACGTCCCGCTCAAAACAACGGAATGGGCACATATGTCCCACCCCCTTAGGCCCTCCTGGATGGGGTAGAGACTCCACTTCAAAATTTTCCACTTTTGAGGCCTATACTAAAGCTATAGCAATCAATAAACCAGGAATTTTCCTGCTGGTTGCTTTCAGGTTCGAAAGGGTTAAACCAGCCCTTACATATTAATATGTACATAACTATGTATGTATAATGTGGAAAGTACAAACTAAATCGAAGTTTCTGTTTTGCTACGAGTAAAAGTGAGTCCTGCATATGAACTGTTTTTTTTTTTTCAAATTTCAAAACTCTTTGGAAAAGTTGTTATTTCGGAATAGTAAAAGACTTTTGAGGCTTGTTGTTCCTTTTCATTGGTATGATTTTTTACGTGGCGGGTCCCAAACCCCGCGTACAACATTATGCAGCGAATGCTTCGCCTTCTCACTGTATAAATGAACATCCCCCCGGGAACATCCACACATACACCGCACCATCATACCACATCAACTCAACATATCAACACTGACACACATCCTTCACCACACTCATCGCACTTACCATCCATATTATTCCCGATAGTAACTCATATTGACACCCACACACACGTACAGCAACAAACAACCATGACACCGCCCCCATACCAAAGCGAAAAAGAGAACTGACGAGGGGATGCAGTTCAGTTGGTTATCGTCATAGATAACTTGATCAGAATCTCTTTCCTTGCTCTCTCACTTGTCAGCTGGCAGGGCACCCTGATCTGTTTTCTGAGCTGGCAACAAAACACAATCAGGGTGCCTTCAACCAGCAGTTAGCGAAAAAGGCGGGATGCCAGAAGAGCAGCGCTATAATTACTTGAGGAAATTAGTGTAAAATCAAATTTCATTGAACTGTGCGAACATATTTTGGCGTAATAAATGTTTATGTAAATTAATTAATGATTTTGCATTTTAGCATTTATATATGTATGCATTTTCAAAGTGTTTAATTTAGTGTTTTGTATAATTTATTAAATACCCAAGCTAATATTTTTCAGCAGTGGCATCCTTGGGAAATGTTATAAAAATGCGAGTTTTGACAGCTCTCTCTCGAACCAAAGAGTCTCGTATCAAGTTATCTATGTTATCGATATCAGCAACGATCGGTCCTCAGTATATACAGTAATAAACCTTTGCTTTGTTTACATACATATACTCAACTCTAGAAAATCTTAGGGTGCTGTGTAACACTATTTTTGCTACTTTCATGGTAATCAGGGTGTTGTGTTAGCATTTGAGCTACATATAAATTTTAAATTTTGATGATCAACACTTTAAAATATATTAAATAATGCAAGTGTATACGTTATTTAAGTGCTTATATTGAATTACTTTGAATATCTGTTCAATTTTATTGGGATATTATTTGTTTTTTAATGTTAAGTCAGTTGTTTCTTTTGTGCAATTTTTAAACACGCTTCAAGTATTTCGAAATTTTTGCATGCAGTAGGATACAATCCTGGGTGGTAATTTGTCGTTTGACATATGTATACAAATTGACAATTCGTTAGCCGTTAGGAAAACATCAATTGGAAATTGAGTTTAAATAGAAGTATATATACATATGTTGAAATTTTTTATAATACATATTATTGTAATTAATAACTTTGTATTGTGTATATCGTTTATATTAAAAACTAAATAAGTGTTGTTGCTGAAAAAAAGCAAGATTAAGGTAAGGTGTATAAATACATTAGAAATATGTTGAAGTTTTTAATTAGTTTATGTTTACAGAAGAATGCCGAAATCTTGTGTGTGCAGATGTGCGGGAGCTGAATCGTTTTATAAATTCCCATCGGAACGAGAATTAGCAAGGTATGAATTTATTTTGGAATATTTTAGTGATACTTGACTGAATTTTTATATATATGCATATATACTATGTACATTCATCAAATATTTAAGGGGCTATACCAGTGTTACCCATGGAAAATTARGCGAATTTCGTGATTTTTTAAAGAAAGTACTCAATCGAATATTTCGATGGCAAATCGACAATTTTCAACCAATCAAAAAGATCGTTGGCCATTGTATAGTAAATAATATACTATAGAATACTCAGTTTCAATTTGAAGTCGATTTGTCAATATCTCGTTGAGTCACTATCAAAAAAAAATATGAAAAAAAACCGATTTTTTGAAAGTGTGACACTGGTATAGCCCCTTAATGCATATTAGTTCTTACGCATACATAAAAGTGTGCATTATAAAAAATTAAAATCTCTTTTTTATTAATTCAAAAACATTTTTTTGCCACATGTGTATTCTACAGGCAGCCTTTCCACCAATAAAAAATACCCAAGTGAAGTGGTTATGTTTTTTTTCGGGATGGCCTACGGAATACAGATTTAGTTAAGAACTTTTTTTAAGTATTATGAAAACTATATTAGTTTAGAACAAAGGGCTTAAAAAATTTTCGTTACGAAAATGTTTTATTATAAACATAATTGATTAAGTAAATATTATATTAACTTATAGGAGCGTAGTTATACAAAATATGGCTACGTGTTACTTTTAAATTATCAGTACCATAAATAGTATTAATTACTTAAGGTAATTCATTTTGTTAAAC
>NW_017537143.1:142551-145205 GCF_001853355.1 Bactrocera latifrons
TCAAAACCATACTTCTCCCCAAATTGATTAGATTTGTGGTAAATTACCACCACATCTCGCAATATGTTTCAGAAATAGTGTAAAAAATACTTCTCGCAGCCCTTCAGGTCGCAGATATAGTAAAAATATGAAGACTATAGCCCTTGGAGTAAAATTCACATCTCCTTTGGCCTATAGATATTTGCGACCCCTTTTTCATTGGCCTTCTACAACCACTCTTTCAAAATTTATAAAAGGTTGCGCAAGAAATCTTAGATGCTCATTTTGCAGCATTAAATCCCTGGAGTTGCGTAGTCGAGGCTTCAGTAATGAGGAGAAATACATTTCATTATGTTGTGATGAAATGTCATTGAAAACTCATTTGAAATATGATAGGTATAGGGATTTTATAGTAGGATTGGTGGACTATGGGGATGAAAATCGCACGTCCAAGATAGCCAACAGCGTTTTCACAGTAATGGCTAAAGGCATTGGAGGCAACTCCTGGTCTCAACCAGTTGCATATTTTTTCGTCCACAATTCTTGTAAAGGGGATGTGGTTCGGAAGTATGTTTTTGAAGTGATTAAGAAACTCCAAGGAATAGGCCTTCATACCTGTCAATTAGTCTGTGATCAAGGATCCAATTTTGTTAATTTTGCAATTTGAAGTTAATGGTGAAGAAACCGTATTCTTTTATGATTCTCCTCACCTGTTAAAGAGTACGAGATATTGTATTGAAAACTTCAAAAACCATATACAATTTCGTGGGAGTTCTGTAGATTGGAAAGATATAGTTCATTTCCATGAACAGGGCTCACTACGTGACATTCCATGTGCGCCAAAAATGACTTCCGCACATTTAAAGCCGAATACTTTTCAAAAAATGAATGTACGTTTAGCTGCCCAAGTCTTTAGCAATAGAGTTTCTAGCGCAATGTTAGCCATGTATACAACGGGTCACTTAAATACATCTCAGTCCCAAACCTTTTTAAATACCGCGGAGTTTGTATTGTTCTTCGATCAAATCTCCAATATTCAATATTTTTAATAGTAAATGCCTCGGAGCATTAAAAAAATATGGTGAACCCTTTTCGGGCAGCTCAGATTAAATGATTTTTTTAGTAGAAGCCGAAGAAGCACTTAACTGTTTGTGATATGTTTGGTCGAGATATCACAAATACATTTTCGTTTATTAGAGGTTGGCTTCTTAACATTCGCAGTTTAAGACGATTGTGGCGCATATTGTCCCGGGAGGGATTTGAATATATCAAGACAAGAAGACTTTGCCAAGACGAACTAGAACACTACTTCGGACAGATTAGGAAAGGGCGAGGATTAAACACAAGAACAACCCCTTCTATGTTTTCTGAACTTTTCCGCCAATCTTGGGGCCTTAAACATGTCAAATTGGCAGTTGTGAATCTCTGCAGTATAGAGATTCAGAGCTATTTTCTTTCAATACCCTTGAAAGGGTATGTAATGACCCTTTAATTCAGAATAGTTCTTGGCAAACATTTCCAAGGTTTGCCAAGACCGTTCTTAGATAGCCCCCATAATTTTAGGAATTGTATCGAAATCGATGTAATTGAAAGCGATGTCCTACAGCGAAATTCATTTGGCGCGAAATTTAATAGATATAAAATTACACCAATTACAAACAACCACGTGAAAAAAAGTAAAAAGAAATAAACATAATAACGAGCAAAATACAAATCGGAACGCTGGCGAAGGAGAGAAACACCACCAAAGAAGCCCATACAATTCCTTAATTTGACCACCAAAATCSCTGAGGGAAATCAGAGTGAGTGTATCCAGTCACTTTTGACTTTTATTATTAAATGTATATATGTATGTAACGTGCTGGAACGATGAAAATCATAGAACCGATAATACCTAAACCCGTTTAATAAAAACGGTTAGTAAAGGCTCTAAACCGGCGGCAAATTTAAGTACCGATAGAAGCCAATACGGTAAATAGCATATTAACTAAATAAATTCTTATTCCCTACTTTTTTAAATTTACCTTCGTGTATACAAATACACACAGTTATTCTAGCAATACCGCTTCAGCTGGTTAACTGCGAGAGGGATAATTGCAAATCATTACAGCAATACACCTGCAGACTGTTAAGCTGGAGAGGGAGTCACTTGCACATTAAACGGAAAATACCGCTTCAGCTTATGAAGCTGAGAGAGGGATTGCTTCCAAAAACAGTAAGCAAAAACGTAACAAGAAGAATAAGGCACAAAAGAGAACGAAAATAAACATACATATATACATATCCTCAAGCGGATTATATATAACTAAAATTGATATACATATATATTATACATTAGCGCTTTAGCGCATATTTCTAAACGCGAGAACACAATCGCGAATTATTTCTATATATTCATTTGCATATTTTTGTGGTTATATGTATTTTGAATATTTTAAGTTGCATAATTGTTCCTTTGCCACGTTCTGAAAAAGATCAGATCCCTGAAGACGCATTCACTTTTACAAAAGAAAAAGTGTACGATTCGTCAAATCTGGTAAAAGCTCTTGGACCCTTCATAGATTTTTTGAAAAAACTTGATGCAATATTGAATGACAATTTTGATTCTTGTTGTCATCTTGTAGGATTTTCAAAAATATTACATAGTATGATGGGAGATGTAGAGCCTTTTTATT
>NW_017537143.1:145680-147638 GCF_001853355.1 Bactrocera latifrons
TGCATTTTTTTCAAATATTTATCATCATGGTTCGTTTTTTTTTTGCATTGAAATGTCTTTTAACAAATGTCTCATCAACAATCAATGGCACTACTAAACTAGCTTCTGCATACACCTTAAATGGTGAAGCTTCTTTCTTTATTTTACCCTAAGAAATAGCCGCAACTGGTCGAGCACCACTGTCACTGCCATCGAATTCCGAAGCAGTGTTAATAAAAACGGAATAATCCGCTCCATTTCTCATCAAACTCGCATTGCATATGTGATATAACCACCGATTTATAATACCACCACCAATTATCATCATTCTCGATTTGGTGGCTTTCACAGCCATAGTGTTTAGACATCGGAAATCGGACAAAATATCTACCACTAATCCGGGGTGACGGAAAGAGTGAAAATGCATCATGTCACCTAGGCTACCACCTGTTAGCGCAGGGCAAAACACAGGTATTTTATGTTTCGCAGCCCTGTAGTATATTGAGCTGGTGTCGTTTATCTTTTCCCCAAGTAGTTGTATAATATTAGAAGGAGACCAAATCATGCCTTTCGTTTTTTGCTCTTCAACCATTTCATTAAGTAGCGGCATGAGCCAATCCTCGAACTTGCAATAGTTATCGTTCAGTACAAGCAAATCACCTATACGATTTATACAACGATCCCGTAAATCTCGGCCAGATAATTCGAATGATCCCATGTACGTGGGTGCTAGGCATTTAATAAAGTCTTCTTCAACCTACAATCAAACTAAGAATATTTTAAAATACATAAATCTTTCCATAAAAATTTGGTTACATTACCATTAGATTGATTTCTCTTATTGCCAACCCAAGATTAGTAGCTTCAAACCCCATATTAACATACGACTCAAATAATTTTGAGTAATCAATTCGATTCCAATCATAGCCCCGCACGATGGGTGTATTTTCCGCTTCTTTGGCGATATTTGGTTCAACGGACATTTTCTATTGTATAAAACCTATGTTCACTACAATTATTAGACTTTAAATAAAATATTTATTAACTTTATACAAAGTAAACTTTGTTTTTATTTAATTTGAATGTTCGAATAGGGAAATCTGCACTCTATTTTCTGTTGGTGAAATGTAAACAAATACATTCAGAAGAAAACTCACCACCGAGAAATCTAAAAACAGGGCTGCATTTTATTAATAAGAACTCATTACATAAAGAATATCTGACTATCAGTAAAAGTTATTTTTATGCGCGAAACATGACACACTATTGCGTTTAAATCAAATATTAGTAAATATATGTCATTAATTAATAATTTCCTTTTATATTAAGCAACAATATTTATAGTTTTTGTTATTTTATAGAATAAATTTGCTAAGTATTTACTACCTCAATATATACAGCATTGCGTTCCTACCTCTGAAAATCCAAGATGGCCGCTATTCACCCCCAGAAAGCTACCACGAAAAGGCTATCTACTGTATATACTGTGATCGGTACATTTCAGCGCATCTCCCACGCCGCAACGATCATCAGTTTATATATTTTTAAATTTTCGGGAATTCTCCGTTTTCCTTTTCATCGAACTCTATTGGGTATATACCGTCCCCGAAATCGTAACAGCATTATCATTTGTGAATTCTAAATTATTTAACAAAACCCTATTGGGGTATATACCGTCCCCATAATTATTATTAAACAGCTGTGAATTTTTAAATTAATAAAACGCTATTGGAACACGCTTGCACAAACAAATACAGTGTTTTATTTCGTGATTTACGGGATATTTGTGATGACCTAAAAGGTGAGTGCGGGAAAAATACATGGTCCTTCGAGCCGTAAAGAACGGCACAGTGGAAATATAAAAGAAAAAGTGAAAGTGAAAGCAAAAGCCCAAGATTGAGTACAGTGAAAACAAAAAAAAAATTATAAAAGGAAATAATTATTTATACACATATATTCATAAAGAACGACAAAACCAA
>NW_017537143.1:148404-149876 GCF_001853355.1 Bactrocera latifrons
TTCTTATTCCCTACTTTTTTAAATTTACCTTCGTGTATACAAATATACACAGTTATTCTAGCAATACCGCTTCAGCTGGTTAACTGCGAGAGGGATAATTGCAAATCATTACAGCAATACACGTGCAGACTGTTAAGCTGGAGAGGGAGTCACTTGCACATTAAACGGAAAATACCGCTTCAGCTTATAAGGCTGAGAGAGGGATTGCTTTCAAATAAATACCGAGTATTGTTGAATACTTACTATACAATAACTTACGATCTTTTTGATTGGTTGAAAGTGGTCAATTTGTAATTAAAACAAGAAGAAACTTTAACTTCAGTTGCACCGAAGCTAAATACCCTTCACAGGGGCATTTCTGTTAGTAATTATGTGTTCAGTTTTTATGGAAGCTATATGCTATAGTAATCCGATCTGAACATTTTTTTCGGATATTATATTATTACCTAAAGCAGTAATCCATGTCAAATTTCGTAAAGAGACCACGTCAAATACCATACATGAACGTTATTCCGATTGTTCAGTTTGTATGGCAGCTATATGCCACAGTTAACCGATCTAAACAATTTTTTCGGAGATTACATTGTTGGATCAGGAAATTATCTATACCAAGTTTCGTGAATATATCTTGTCAAATGGAAAAGTTTTCCATACAAGAACTTGATTCCGATCGTTCAGTTTGTATGGCAGCTATATGCTATAGTAATCCGATCTGAACAATTTCTTCAGCGATTTCATTGTTGTCTCAAAAAATAATCTATACCAAATTTCGTGAATATATCTTGTCAAATGTGAAAGTTTTAAGTACAAGAACTTGATTCCGATCGTTTAGTTTGTTTGAAAATTTCTTCGGAGATTATATTTTTGCTTTAGAAGATAACCAGTGCCAACTTTTACGGAAATACATTGTGAAATGTGCAAATTTTCCATACAAGAACTTGATTCCGATCGTTCAGTTTGTATGGCAGCTATATGTTACAGTGGTCCGATATCGGCAGTTCCGACAAATGAGCAGCTTCTTAAAGAGAAAATGACGTGTACAAAATTTCAAAACGATCTTAAAAACTCAGGGACTTGCCTAATTGACTGAGCTCCACATACTGATCCGACGTTTCCTTCTGGGTGTTACAAACTTCGTGACAAACTTAATATATCCTGTTCAGGGTATAAAAAGACTATTTTTTTTACCAAAAACAACGAATTTTTTTCAAAATTACGCCTTTTTATAAATTTTTTATAATTTTCAAAAATTGTACGTCACTGTATAAGAAATATCTTTAAGTTCAATAAATTGTTTGAATTTTTTTGTTTCAGCTACCCATTCAGCAGTTCGGGCCCTTTTTTTTTTAACACCTTCAAAGACAGCACAAAACTCCATTATTTGTCGATATTTATGTAAAAAACAATCGTTAAATATAGCTGAAAGTATACCTTATTACGTCCAAAGAAGTTCAAAACAGTCAATCGAGTAC
>NW_017537143.1:151362-156670 GCF_001853355.1 Bactrocera latifrons
TGACTCCTTTAGTTTTAGGACTTACAAACAACCGTTATGTGAACAAAACTATAATACTCTCTTTAGCAACTTTGTTGCGAGAGTATAAAAAACAATATTTAGAAGAAGTCGTATTGAAAAAATGGAACAAATTATCAAATTTATCGCAATCGCAAAATGTGTTGCTAAGCGCATAACTCAACAACGTCCAACGTTCAAGGATGGTTTTTACAACAAGAAAATTTCGAATAATTGCCGCTAAAAACAGCACTTTTCTTTTTTATATACAAACGAATGAATATTTGTTGGTTAGTAACGGCGGCACCAATCTTGATAAAATTTTCATTAATTGTTCTCTGTGGATCAAGGAAGGTTTGGAAATAAAAAAAATCATATGCTTTTCGTGAGGAAAAGTCGGAAAATTTCAAAAACTAACTTTTTGCGTACACATTTTCTTAAATTTTTGTTTGTTTTGTTTTTCAATATTTTGATTTGTAAATTATTTTAATCGTTCAATTTCGGTCGCTTGCTTTTTTATTCCGCCTATTCAAAGAAAAAATTTTTCAAAATTATTCAGTGAAAACCTAATGCGTATTTCACAGAAAGTGATCAATTGCAGATTGAAATTTGTTAGGAAGCCACGAAGATGTCGCCGGTCGGTCGACGTTCCTTTTGCCATCAACGTATTGCAGCACAAGGCATGGCAAGGCAACAAGTACTCCCACGATGCGATATCATATGTGCGGAATTATGGATCGTGGTCATGATTTCAAACAAAGGTTACGATGTTTCATGGAAATTATCTTAGAGTAATGTAGGTATATTTGGTGATGTTAGATGCTAGATGTACTCTGTTAAGTGGCAAAAGAGAGCGTGGCAGTTTGGTGTAATCGATAAAATACGTTTTTAATTACGTCATCAAAGGAAGCAATATGGTGTTTACTGTTCTTGAATAGGGTGGGTCGATTCCGGCCTTTTTTCGATTCGGGATTTCTAATAGTGCGGAAAAGTTGCCTTAGTACTACCTAATTCCAATGCAAGCGATTACAATTGCTGGAACATGATAATCACTTGAATCAAACGATTGACGATGCGATAGCTACTTCGAATGCTACTGAAGTTTGCACACTTTTCGCGATGATCAGGGTCAATTATGGGATACGACCGAAAATGACATTGCCGAAGACATTTTACATTGTATAACGTATTTGATCGATTTCACCAAATTGACATGAGTTTTGATGTGTTATATTCGATATTCACGCTTCTAATATGAATGCTATATGTTCTGCCATCTGCCGCAGCATCATTTGCGTCTCAAAGTTGGGTCTGTCATTATTATGTTTCACAATCATCAAGGGCCAAAACTGTGTAATGGAACCCGACTGAGTGTGACGCAGTTATCGAATACAAGGGGACAGAATGGTTGATTTTACGAATTCCTTTGAGTTCTGACGATTTGCCATTTCAGTTCAAACGTATTCAGTTTCCAGGAAAAGTTTCAAGGATAGTCGAGTGAGAAGAAGAGTGTGGCATAAATCTGGAAATGCTATGTTTTGCTGGAAAACCATCATCTCTTTACATTTACGCACCGGAACAGAAACCAACAAATTGTGTTTATCAAGCTGCTGTGGTTGTAGCCCGATCACACTGTGACTACGTACAAAATTTAGTCGAAATAGGGTAGTTGTGTCCCGAAGAGAAATTTTCTTTTTGTGCATTCAACCATATTTGAAATTTAAATCTTATTGTTCCCAAAAACAACCAAATACTTATTTTCGATTAATGTTTTTTACAATGTTGCTTTCTTTTTTTGTTTTTTTGTTTTTGGAACATATGTTTTGTGTAAAAACAGACTTAGATGTACTACACTTCTATACATAAATATATACAAACATATATGCAACTAAATGCGATAAATCGCATGCACAAATAGTTTTTATATTGCAATATCATTATCATCCTTCATACCAACAGAAATGGACATATGTATATTGGAACATAATAGTGGTACTCATTTAATGTATGTATATCGCGATTTAGCAATATCGTAAAACAGCTGTTAATTATACCCTAAACAGGGTATATTAAGTATATCACGAAATTTGTAACACCCAGAAGGAAGGGTCGGAGACCATATAAAGTGTATATATAAATGATCAAAATATTGAGCTGAGTCGATTTAGCCATGTATGTCTGTCTGTCCGTCTGTCTGTATATATACGAACTTTTTTGTTTTTGCCAAAATGTTACAACTAAGCGAAAAAACATGAAGATAAGGAAAAAATTTAAAATGTCATAAAAAAAATTGACACATACGAACGCCAAACCCTTTGAGGGTTTTGCTATACTGACCTAGTACCATCAAACTGACTTGGAATTTCTCACCCCCCAGACAATAGTCCCAAAAATGTTCCACAGTGTAATTAGAGTCATATGTAGCAAGTAAGGAAACTTCTCTGAGCGCCATTAAAAGTTACGTTAATATAAAAAGAAAATTAAGTCCTTCCAAGCCAGCGGTCAATCCTAAAAAATTTCGACCTGAAGTTTTAAATGGCAACAGATTTGTCTTCCTTAACAATGGTTCAGACGACGGTACGAAGGGTACCACCCCAGTTCTGTCTCATTTACCAGAGACGGAGATCTACTCATTCTCACCAAAAATAACCACCAGACAAACAAATTCTTTAAAACAGCAAAACTATCAAACAGTTGTGAAATTTCCGTTAATTTACACCCAACACTAAGCACGGTGAAAGGCGTTAGAAATGCAAGTTGTCTTGCCAGCCTTACTGAAAACGAAATAGTGGACAGTCTACGCCAACAGGGTGAAACAGAGTGAAAAAAAATTACAAAACTTATAAAGGGTTAAACTATAAACACCCCTCTTCACATAATTTCCTTTAATGCATATGAGTTACCCAAAGAAGTTAATGTGGCTTGGCTTAAAGTTAAAGTTGAACCTTATATCCCATCCCCAATGCAGTGTAAAAACGGCCATACAGCAAAACATTGCAAATCCGATCTGAAGTGTAAAGTTTGCTCCTCGTCAACCCATAACCCCACTCCATATAGTAAAATGGGATGCATTAACTGTAGGCAACAACATAGATCGGACCACAAACTATGTCGCACAAAGGAAGACATTCGAACATACAAAATTCTAAATAATGTAGTTACAAAGAAGCAACTGAAAAAAAAACAACAAACGCAAAGAACAGGTCTCACCAACAGAAAATTTAGAAGAAGCAATAAATAAAAAATCAGAAAACCAATAGAACAAAAAACAAGCAACAACAACAAACAATTCGAATCCTCTGCTACTTCTCTTACTATTAACAATAACAGCAATACTCCTTACCAACAATATACACAATAATCCAACTACACAACTGATTCAAATAAACACTCACATAACATATCCTCTTTCAATCCTTCTTTACCAAACAACAACAATAATACAATCTCTCTTTTAAACGCACGCGCTCTTCTCACACAACATTTAAACAATATTTTAGTACTACCAGAGATAATGAGATGTTTAACTCCTCTCACACTGGAATAAGTTTAACATCCCTTTATTCCTGGTACTACTATAGAGAACTGCTATCCACAATACTTTTCTAGCTCTCTCAACAGATTCTCTTAGCACAGAAACTGTTGACCATATAGCTTTACAAAAAACGCCTACTATTAAATTTTTCTTTAATAGTAAAGTTTCTTCTCACCTAACACTCATTGATTCTTTACGGTACTTAAGATTCTGCAGTGGAATCTTAATGGTTACTACAACAATTACAATGAGCTCACTTTACTTCTAAAAGAAAATCTGTTTCATATAGTTGCTCTCCAAGAAACTCATTTATTTAATAATCCACCAAACAGTATGATACTGCCAACCTTTTCTATTTACACAAATAACGTCATAGAGCGCGATACAATTGCTAAAACGGGTGTAGCTCAGTTAATCCATAACTCACTTGAACATTCCAAAGTTAACATAAATACTAATATCCTTTCAGTGGCAGCTAATATTAAATCCACCACTACTTTCACAATAACTAATGCTTATAAAGTATACCGCCAACCGACAATTTAACAGAAACCGATTTTCCAAATCTTATTAACACTTCATCACATCCTATTTTACTTCTTGGCGACTTTAACGGGCAGAGTTCCCTATGGTTTTCCCCTAATCATAACCAAAGAGGTAAAATCATTTCCAACCATCAAACCTCAATAGGGGGTACAACCTAAAATTTGCTGATTGGATATTATATCAAAAAACTATAGAGAAACTTTAACGCGACTTAACCTTCAACATTAACAATAGTAACCAGGCAGTAGCAGCTATTCTAAGAAAAATAAAACAAGCTGCTCACTTGTCCATACCAGTTAACAAGCCAAAGTTTTGCAAATGCTCGACTTACTGGTGGAATGAGCAACTTACTTCCCTCAGGCTTCAGAAAGTGGATTTATGGAAAATTACTAAGCGTAATCCCACAAATGAAAATGTTTTAAATTATAAAAAAGCCAATGCAAAGTTTAAAAGAGAAGTTAAACTTTCAAAACGAACCGCATTTATAGAATTTACGAGGGATATTAATTACCAAACCAGCTTAAAAATTCTCTGGAGTAAATCAATCACCATCCATGGAAATTTCCCTTCAAAAAATATCCACGTAATTAACTCTGAAAATTTAAGCACTTCCACTAAAATAGAAATAGCAAACGATTTTGCCAAAACTTGGTCAAACTATTCCAAAATTTAGATATTTTAGCGATGAATACGTAAATAGAAAAAGTCGATATAATAATTCTGCCCATATTAAATACAACTTAAGTCAGCAAAGCTTAAGTCAAAGAGCAAAGCAAATAGATCTTCCGTTCTCTACACTTGAACTTAATTCTTGCCTCGCTACGCTGAAAGGTAAGACTCCAGGACTAGACAAAATATCTTATAAGCTTATTAAAAACCTTCCCCCCTTTGGTAAAACTAAACTATGCCAACTATACAGCAATTTACGAAGCGGTTCTATTCGCCTCATCAACAGGAGACAAACATATAATATGTAGCGATAGTAAATCAACCATTGATGCCCTTCAAAACTCAGCAAATAATTCATGGCTAATACAGAATATACGCGACAAACTCTTCCATCATGAAAACAGCRTAAAAATAATGTGGGTACCAGGCCATGCTGGTATAAAAGGCAATGAGATAGCAGATAAAGATGAAAAAGAAGGTAGTAGAGAGCCGTTGATGTTATTTCCCCACTTTACTACTAAAGACATCAAAGAACATATAAAAAAATACTGCCATCATATA
>NW_017537143.1:157110-159017 GCF_001853355.1 Bactrocera latifrons
CCACATACAACTAAATAACCTTACTAAATATTTTCTTTTCACCATAATCTTAGTATTAAGAGCCGAAGGCCCTGGCAGCCAGTGCTGATTCTTACAAGTGGATTAATTATTTATAATTAGTTCTCTTTTAAATAAATAAATAAAAATTTACAAATAGCGCAATTCCTCAATTTTGGAAAACAAGTCTCACTATTGCCGTACCAAAACCCAATAAACCAAAAAACACCACTGAAGGTTATCGCCCAATTTCACTTATTCCATGTCTATCAAAAGTTATGAAAAAGATGAAAAAATTAACATAAATACTTCAACATTTATTATATGCCGATGATTTTTACTAACCAAATTAACATAACATATCAATGGTACTATAATGTAAATAAACTTAAAATCTTAAGCTCACATATCACACAACACAATTATGTTCATCACTTCATAATAGATGAGACGTAATCAAGTGCCTCAGCAATATAAAATTAGAAATTCCAACACACTCACTCACATAGTTAAATCAGTAATTCTGTAAAAAAATCGATTATGGGTTGCCTATATTCAGCAAAACATCAAAAACGAAACTGGTCAAAGATGGCGCCAGCATACCACACTGCAGCCCGACTGCTATTGGAGGTTTCCGTACTACCCCTATAACAAACATTCTAGCCGAAGCCGGGTTATCTACCTTAGAAAACAGATTGATTTACATCACCGGAAGCATGATTACTAAATTGATCAATGCCGAAGGCTCTCCTGTTAAAGCCGCACTAACAAACAGGCTACGATGGTAAAGAAAAACCAGGAAACGCTCGGCCTTACAAACGCTGATCCATGCTGCAAAGCAAACGAATGTGCTTTTAAATAATCCAGTGATCCCAAGCCTTCGCGCTTCCTGGAGTCTTATAAAAACGTGCGTTATTCTGGATTTCGCTAAATTTAAAAAAGAAAATACACCACCAGACGTTCACTTAAAATACTTCTCAGAAATAATAAGTTCTCACAAAAATTGGGATACACTCTACATAATACATCTCTGGATAAGGCCTTCAGTGTCGTTAAGGATAACTCTATAATCAGCTATACTACCTCCTTTTGCCTCAATTTTCACGGCAGAAGCAACAACCATCCTGCACGCTTGCCTAATAGCAAGAAAGAGTAGACGTAAGCATCTCATCTTTAGTGATTCTTTATCGTCGCTCAAAGCCATACTCAATTATGCTGATCCAACTGTTTCTCAAATTAGAGATATCCTCATCAACAATATTAGTGAGGTCGAAAATGAACACTGGAGCCAATACTCCCACTATTACAAAATAATAAATCCTCACCGAATATCGCCTCTTTCTCTACAACTATATCCAGAACACATTGCAGGGTCACACCAAACTAACACAAAATCATATATTGGAAATCTCCCAAACACCATTTTGCCCATATTGTAATAGCGAGAATTTCACAACTCAACATTTAATACAAAACTGCACATAATTGGAACACAACCGTCTCAACTGAAACTTAACAGAATTACTAACAAACGTAACACATACTAACATAAAACAGTTTTTTAAATTTATATGTACACTAGTGATACTCCAGAATAATTAAACCATTGGGATTAGTTTATCAATATTTAATATTAAGAAGCTGATGGCCTTAGTCGCTAATCCTTGTCAATAAAGTATTAATAATAATAATACCACCACAGTCGTTATTGCCAAACCACCTCCAATGTATTTGCGCCACTGTTGCTAATGCCTGGGATAATGGGATGCCCAACTTATTCCAGTGTGAGAGCACCTCAAAATAAGGGTTTTTTTTTTACAACATTTTCCATTATGGCCAGATCGAACGAAATAAGAATTTTCGCAACTAAATTAAAATTCCCAATTTCACTTTCCACACCACCCAGGAGG
>NW_017537143.1:159192-160241 GCF_001853355.1 Bactrocera latifrons
AAAAAACAATAACAATTATTTTAAAAAATATATAAAAATATCACAGTATCACAAGAATATGAGCATACCAAACCATATTGCACTCTACACAATATTTATGTGGTAAATGGTCTTTCCATTTCCAAAAGCACCATTAGGAAAGATGATTTAAATAAAAAAATGCAGCAATTGTGGAGGAAATCACACTGCTAACCCCTATCCTGTACATTAAGAATTGAAATCGAAGTTGTCACAAGGCTTTCAAGAAATATTATTTTCAGTCTTACTCAGTGTACGGCACAATTTATGTCTACCATGCAAAACATGATCCAAGGATTTATAACAGAAGAACTAGCAATAAGGTTTGTTGTACCACAGAGTAGCGCGCTAGGCCCAACTCTGTACTACAGCAGGCATTTCAACAGCTATTAAAGTATTGACATCCACTTTCCGCGATGACACAGCTCTAGTAGTAAGGTGTAACAAATGCTCCGTCAGAACATCAAGAGTAATAAAGCAGCACTTAACTCACGTTGTGAAAATATATAGCGAGCAAAATAACTTTCATGAAGTTGAGAGCAGTAAATTTGAATTGGCTTTTAAACAAAAATTCTAAACTTAGCCTAGACAACAAAGTCCTGTTATACAATGTAATCATAAAACCGATTTGGATGTATGGCATTCAATTGTGGGGTACGACTTGTGCAACCAACATTGATATAATACAAAGATTACAATCTAAAATGTTTAGAACAATCACGGGTTCACCATTGTATATGCGTAATGAAAATATTCATAAAGATTTTCATACTCCTATGGAAGGAATAGAGGATAGCAGAATGTGATATATTTCCAAACTTCGCGAACATCCAAGCCCATTGGATAATGCCTTAGAGAATTCCTGCAATCAAACACGTTTAAAACAAGAAAAAACGTTAACTTCGGCTGCACCGAAGTTAATATACCCTTCACAGATGCATTTCTTTTAGTAACTATGTGTTTAAGCAAATCTAAAGACGTAACTGGCCAGTGGTTTTCATTCAAAGGGTAACATTTTACTAATTCTTTTT
>NW_017537143.1:160786-178476 GCF_001853355.1 Bactrocera latifrons
TTAATAGTTGGTAAACGTTTGCTGAACCTGTGATGTTCCTTGATAATGATCCTTCTGATAGATCTGGGCACCGATCTTGTTTTGAGTATATTATAAGGCCGTTCGGCGTCGTCGGGATGACCTTGTTTCTCCATCAAGGCGTGCAATAAGTTTATAGCCCTCTATTGGAAATTCCTCTTGAGATAAAGTCCAAGTCTTAGCAAAGCACAGAATATCAGCAGAAGAAATCAGTTTATATGACCTTATATCCGCAATATGCTTATTTAGACTCTTTAAATTTTGGTAATAAATATCCAGGCGTTTTTTCGATTTTTCGGCTAAAAATCTGTAGCATGTCGTCAACGCACCTTCTGTCCTCAATCTATTAAGTTGAGTTTTAATGGGATCCTGCTGTCCAAATGGGTTCGGAATAGAAAATTTCCCGATTATATATAATCCATTATCATTTGTGGCTCTGCTATCTCCTACATGTAAAGCTGATCTGCTAATGCTACCCTCTAGATGAACAGCAACTTGAGCGTACGTTCCACCTTGGCTTTTATGTATCGTAATGGCTTCGGCTGGAATGACAGGAAATTGTCTACTTTCTATAGTTATTTCTTCATTTCGCTTGTATTGGAATGATTGGACCAAGCTGATAATTGATGTCCAATCTGCTTTGCGACAATGCGGCTGCTTGGAACGTGCAAAGCTTCCAACTCTTGGTTCTGCGAATTTTATCCATAGTCGCACCACTGTGCTTTCAGATCCAGGCAATTCGGTATGCACCTGCATTAGTTCCGCTGTAGCACCATTTACTAATCCATCACTTGTGCTTATGTTGACTGTTACCATATATTTTATCGATGTTTTGAGCTGCAATGTATGAGGCATTCCCTGTGTTTCTGATGGCTTGAAACCCTTCACAGCTTCTAATATGTTTTCCCTGCTGCATTCTGTTAAGGAACTTGACTTCATAGTATCCTTCGCAGTTAAAATGAACTCGTCGGTCATCGTGTTCGCCAGTTTTATTGAATTGAAATTATTTGCTCCAGCATTTGAATAAAAGAGATGGACGGCTTCTTTGGGTATCTCGTTAGAGGTCTTCTCCCTGCTTTTAATTAATTATATTATAAGCCTAATATCTATGAGATAAGCATGAATAGTGCTCAATGTGTCACTATTGAGGGGCCGAAGATCGGCGGAGGACTGGTTGACGGGGAGTGAAAAAACGGAATGAAGTGTTAGACCTCCAATTCCAAATTCTGCTTTGCCAGTGGGTGCGCAGAGTAAGACCGTGGCTGTTTCGGGGTTAGCTCCTGGTACAATGTTAGCGCGCAATGTCAAAGACTGATATATAGCCGTTATAAGCCGGGTTTTGCCCAYTCCAGCACCACCTCCGACATATTCGTAGAAGATTTTCTTCTTACCGACATTGTGCATTACGTGAGCAAAATATTCCCTTTGCTTGTTGTTAAGAGATTGTACCATTGCCAGTAAATCTCCTTCTAATATTAGAGGTGGTAGTTTAATTAATCGAACCGTCTTTTCCACACAATTGTTGTCCTCGTGAAAAAAACTAACATCTGTTACTTGTTCTGGAACAGCCAGAGCTCTGAATTCGGAATCCAAAAGTTGAGAGGCAGCTCTCTCATCGGCTATTTCTTCCGCTGAAACATGCAGGTTTTCCAGAATCCGTTCAAGCTCGTTGGTGAAAAATTTGTCCTATTTGACCTTATTCTGCTCAATTTACTCCTTGTGTGCGTTGCAAACACTCTCGACATCATTACATAAGAGCTCGGCCTCCTCATTTCTCCATGGGTAAAACATAATGGCAGTTTCTCTGAAGAAATCAGCTCTTGCATTTTCAACGCTAAAACTTTTCCAGATCCATCTTTCAATGCCATTGGAGGTGCAGCTGTCGTGTCATCCTCGTTCTCTACTTCATTCTAATCTTCATTATTAAAAGAAATATTCCTACTTGTTTTGCAAAATCTGAACCATGCTGCAAAATCTGCTAAGCATAGTTCTTCCAATTGATCAGGCCTTAGTGATTAAGTACACTCGGTACATATATGCTGTCTCTTATACACATCTAGATGTGTATAAGAGACAGGCTAGAAAAATAATGTACTCTTTCTCCTTTCCTTATTACCAGTTAAAAAAAATAATGTTTTTTTATAAAGGATTTTTCGATACATTTGATAGTCGCTCGTGTTGTTCTAAGTTAAAAATTATAAATTAATATAAAATATTTATACCAATAAAAAGTATACAAAAAGATTAATAATAAATAAATAAAAATATATAAAAAAAAATAATGTTTTTTTATAAAGGATTTTTTCGATAAATTTGATAATCGCTTGTGTTGTTCTAAGTTTAAGCTGTAGGCGTAAACTGAAGTAATCCGTTGAGTTTACACCCTATCTACAAAATTTTTTGGAACCTTATATGTAAAGTCCTTCCTACAGTTACACCTTACCTAACCTCCCAACTTTGTTTTCCACCTACGTTTCAGTTAATTAGGGTTTTAATACAGGACAATAATGTTTACAAAATTACCTTCTACCTAGATTTTGTTTTGCCCACCCACCAGTTTATTAGGGTTGAATAAATATGCTTAAGATTTCAATTATTCATATCTGGAAAAATTAGGGATTTATTTATTATATGACTAATTTTTTAATCATATTTTTGCTACTTATCTTATGTGCCATACATATTCTTGTCAAAAAAAATTTTGTATACAAAAAATTTATGATATAATTGTCTGATCTGTAAAATTTCCCTGAATACTGTATTCATCAAGCAATATTAATGAAAATAATTTTTAAATGCTATTTAGCCAAAGTTGCCCGTATATGAACTTGATTTTGATTTTTCTGTTTGTGTGACAGGTTTTGTTATCTGACCTTCAAAATTTCTTCAACTATTGTATTGTATCTTAAAATTTTTTTCGGATATTATATAATTACCGTAAGCAGTAATCCATGTCAAATTTCGTAAAGATACCACGTCAAATGCGAACATTTTCCATACAAGAACTTGATTCCGATCATTCAGTTTGTATGGCAACTATATGCTATAGTTAACCGATCTGAACAATTTCTTCCGATATTACATTATTTCTAACAACTATAATTCGTGTAAGATACCAAGTCAAATGCGAAAATTTGCCATACAAGCCCTTTACTCGGATCGCTCAGTTTGTATGGTAGGTATATGCTATAGTATAGTTTCTTCGGAGATTACATTGTTGCCCTAGAAAATAATCTATACCAAATTTGGTGAAGATACATAGTCAAATGTGAAAGTTTCCATACAAGAACTTGATTCCGATCGCTCAGTTTATATAGCAGCTATATGTTATAGTGGTGCGATATTGGCCGCTTCGACAAATGAGCAGCTTCTTGAAGGGAAAATGACGGTTGCAAAATTTTAAAAGGATAACTTCAAAACTGAGGGACTAGTTCGTATATATACAGACGGACGGACGGACGGACGGACAGACAGTTAGACGGACATGGGTAAATCGACTCAGCTCAACATACTGATCATTTGTATATATACTTTATAGGGTCTCCGACGCTTCCTTCTGGGTGTTACAAACATCGTAACAAACTTAATATACCCTGTTCAGAGTATGAAAAGTGATATACCAGCCTACTAGAGAACAACGTTCTACCAAAAGAACTCAACCACATTCTCGAGCTTCATTAGGTTTAAATATATTTAAGATTTGATAACTTATTGATAGGCTTTTCCAAGCAGATACAAGAAATAAATAAATATTGCAAAAAAGGAAAAACGTACACTCCTGTTCTCAGAGAGCACTTTTCAGCAACTCGGCAAATGGGTACTGTGGGACGGTATTCCAAGCTTCTTACGTATAGCAGCAAACGGTTTTCGGAAAATGAAAAAAACAGCTGATACGATGAGGAGCAGAACTGATAAGATGCGTGCATCACCTTGCCCGATGATTGGAATTTAAGTGTGATTTGCCAAATCTAGAAAAAGAGAAACCCCACAATCAAATCATCGCATATAAGGTTCTATCGAGCGTATTGTCTAAAAGATTAAAGCCGTAAATCAACAAGTTGATTTCACTTTATCTGTGTGGCCTTTTTTAGGTTATGTTAACATGTAAAGTATGTTTTCTTTAACCTTTTATATACACATTTAGCAATCGACATCGAATTGCTTGAAAACACTTATACTATATTCGGTCCGACAATGAAAACATGCATTCGTGGGAAAACCAGGTTTTCGCCCTAAAAATTATGTTTTTGTCCATAAAATTTGTCAAACGAAAACACATTGAAAACCAGTTTTCGCTGAAAACTACTTGAAAACTTTCATTCCACTCATTGTAATTAGTGCCTGCTCTAGTTTAATCGATTTTACTGGAAGGCATATTTTGCCGGCCCTAAATTGCTATTTGATATTTGTTTACATTCCATGCACAAATAAAACAGCTGTGACTTGGTATTAGAGGGATTCTCTTGCTCTTACGAAACAAACGAAAGCAACGGCATAACAACACAACAAAAAATTACACGCAAAAAATTATTTGCAATGGCTGTAAAATATGTCAGACCAAAACCGATTTTTATTTTCGTGGCGTCATAAATCACTAGATTCTGCAGTGGGTACTCTCTTGGCTTTGCATATTTCGGTATAGGATTTTTCCATTTTGTGTCGTTGTGCAATCTGGCAAGAGCAAGAGAATTCCCCTATTGATAGTTGTCAGTGAAAACTCATCGAAAACACACATTTTCGGTCCGAACGACTTAGATTCCACAACCCACAAATGTGTTTTCAAAATGTTTTCAATGTCGGTCCGAACATATGTAGTATTACTTCACATATTCAGGCTCATTGGAAAAGCTCTACAATCTTATATTCTGTGTAAAGTCGATTTTCCTATAACTTTTATATACAAAATTAGAAATCGATATCGAAATGCGTCAAACCACTTTCTTTACATATTCAGACAATTCTTTTCAATATTTCTTTCTTTATTGGATTTGCTTTCATTCATATTGGATTTGTTTTCAAAGGCTAACAATAAGTTATAAATCCTTAAATCCATTTAAAAACTATACAAGCTCAAGCAAGTGGTCGAACA
Organism: Bactrocera latifrons; assembly: GCF_001853355.1. Taxonomy (NCBI): domain Eukaryota; kingdom Metazoa; phylum Arthropoda; class Insecta; order Diptera; family Tephritidae; genus Bactrocera; species Bactrocera latifrons. Next base: position 165,894 of record NW_017537143.1, read on the forward strand.
GTTTTGGTGATACGCTGCTTTTAATACGCAGGCATTGCTCTTCTTTTTATCATTAGCATTAGCCAATGAGTTTGAGTGATCTCGGAGTTTAGATATATATTTTATTCTGCTGTCCCCTACTTTTTTCTTTACCATACAAATACCAAGATCTTTATGGATATTTTCATTACACATGTATCACGGCGAGGAAGTCATAGTTCTATGACCACATTATATAAAAGCACTTTCCTGTCTAGGCGATGTTTAGAGTGTTTATTCCAAAGGCAATTTAAATTTGCAGCTCTTATCTTCATGCAATTTATTTTACTAGATACGAGTATATGTTTTCTCTACATAAGTGTTCTATCTACTGATTTTTACTGCTGGACACATTTTTGGTCTAAGCGAAAATGTAACATGCTAACACTTTTGCTCATTCACATTTACACACCAGTTAGCTAGATATTTTTCGATAGAACTTAAGCGCTCCACTAATATTCTTGATATTTTTATGTGGCGTTTTTACGGCTCACTACAGCTGTGTCATCCGCAAAAGATGATGTCAATACATTATTAGCTGTTGGAAGATCTGCTGCATATATGATGTATAAAGCTGAGCCTAAAACACTGCCTTGTGATAAAAAAAAAACCCTTATTCTCGTTTATCAGATATAAAATCTCCTACTTTTACCATAAATTGTCTATTTTTTAAATAAGACTCCAATGTTTGATACAATTCTAAAGGTAGAATGTTTTTCATCTTATATAAAAAAAATGCATGCCATTCCTTATCAATCGCCTGAGCCACATCTACAAATATAGCTGAACAGTACTCTCTGTACTCGAATGATTTTCTGATTTCGTTGGTAATTCTATTTGAATGTTCTATGGTGCCATGTTTAGCATGAAAAGCGAATTGCTAAGTTGGTATTACATTTTTTTCTTCGAGGAAAGGAGTCATCTTTGAAAGTAACAATTTTTCAAATGTTTTGGTAGAAGACTGATTGGTGTATATGAAAACGGCTGTGTTAAGTCTTTCCTAGGTCTATCTATCAAGATAATCTGCAACTTTTTCCATGAATTAGGATAATTTTTTGCATTGTAGACATAAATTTTCATAGTTTCAATATCTCCAGTTGGATGATTTCAGGGCAATTGCATTTGCACAGTGTTGCCTTTTACCACATTTGCATGGCTTCCTTGTATATTTATTTTTATTTATTTATTTAAAAGAGAACTAATTATAAATAATTAATCCACTTGTAGCACTGGCTACCAGCGCCTACGGCTCTTAATACTAAGATTATGGTGAAAAGAAAATGTTTAGTAAGGTTATTTAGTTGTATGTCGTGTTATATGCCTTTGATGTTACACAGTTTAAGAAATTTATTGATGTTATCGCTGTTTGTTGCTTTGAGAAGGTCGGAAGGTCTCTTATTCCCAAAGGTTGATTTCCTTAATATATGCAGTGCAGGGCATTCATCGACAAGGTGAATGACTGATTGGGTGAGAGCGTTGCAATGGTGACAGCTTGGTTGATCGGTACCGTTAAGAATATGGCTGTGAGTTCTTGTAGTGTGGCCTATTCTAAGACGAGTGAACGTCTTGATGTTGTGACATAAGCAGTCCGATGGGTAGATAGGTTTTACACCAGTTGGGTTTTGATCTCTGTAGTGATGTTGGTAGCTAGTCCAATCTCGGAGATGTATATTATGGCAGTATTTTTTTATATGTTCTTTGATGTTTTTGTAGCAAAGTGAGGAAAGAACACCAGCGGTTCTCTACTACCTTCTTTTGCATATTTATCTGCTATCTCATTGCCCTTTTATACCAGCATGCCCTGGTACCCACATTATTTTTATGTTTATGTTTATGCATCAATGGTTGATTTACTATCGCTACATATTATCCCTTTCATACCTGACTCTAAACTACTGAATTTTTTTCCCCCATTTTTAGAACATATAGTCTTTATGTGATATAAAAACATATTCGCCATCTAAATTTTTGTGTTTCAATTTCCTTCTAGGGTTTCGAGGACCCGCACATTTGATGCATCTCGGTCTGATTTCGTTTGAAATAAGCAAACCCACACATGCTAACTATTTAAACTTTTTATTTATTTTTTCGTGTGATAAATAGTGAAACAATTCTTTTTCTTATTTAAGCATAAATATACATCGCACTTGGTGCATCTCGTGCGCGTACGTGACTTACACTCTTTTCGACGGCACATACGGGCTGATTTTAGGTCAGATTCTTCTGGCCAGTGACTGATACCATCTAGCCGCTTTTCAGGGCATGGTTGGTCTGCTGGACGGTATCGTTTAGAAGGTGGGGTTAAATCAACATCGCCTGATTCTGATCCAGAGCACCACTCCACGTTCGTTTTAGTTTGATCTGCTACCAAAGCTTCTGCTAGCGCAAGCCGAAAACTTAGCAAATCGTGTATTTCCTTTGGTGGCATTCTAATTTCCCGACAAAAATTACGATACTCCATCCAAGCATTGTAACACGCTAAGTCAATGAAATGAAATGAAAATACCTTTAACGTCCACTTTCGGGTTTTAAAAAATGTACTTATTGTAGTGCTGGACTATATTTGGACGGGCAACTTGGATGATTTTTTTCTTTTTTGCACCAACGACGAACGTCATCCACTGCACTGCTGCCAAATGTGGTTCGGGCCAGTAAAACTGACTTTGAATCCTTCCATTGTACAACGACAACTTTGTCATTTGGATCACAAAATTCCTCCATATCTCCTCTTTTAATTTTTTTGTCATTGGTCAAACTGACACATTTTATGCGGTTTCGCATAATTGTTCCAGTTCCGTAAATTCCATTTTCCAGAAGCTTTTCTAACAGCGGCAAAGCAGTAAAGTATCTGTCAAAAAATACTTTTGACCCTTCTGGTAAGGTTTGTGTCAGACGCAAAACAAATGCGGGATCGATTCCAATATTTTCCTCTGGTAGAGGTGTTGTCTTGCCCTGATAAATCTCTAAATCGAGACCAAGTCCAGCTGATGTGGTCAATACTTCGTTTTTCAATCCAACGCCTCTTGGTTTGTTAAGCAAACTTTGACGAACTGGACAACGACCAGTAAAGGGTATCATTTGTTCGTCTATGGAATATGCCCCCCCCCCCCCCTTTTTCTTGGAATTTTCAAACAGGCATTCCGCACTGCATCAATAATTGGTTGCACTCTCCAAAAAATATTGAGTCTTCTTTGGGTTTCAGGAACGTCGCTTGGAAAAACGACGTGGAATGCTTCTCTTAACTTAAAAAATCTGTCGCGAGTCATTGTTTCCGCTACCAGTGGAATTTTAAATTTGTTCTGCCAATACATTCGAATTCTAGGAAAGTGAATGCAACCCATTGCAATGTGCATTCTGAAAAAGTTTTTGATTTCCTTAGTGGTTCCCACCTGCATTCGCAAATTCGTATCTATTAGTGCAATTAACCGCATTTTCAAAAAATACGTTATCAAAATATTTAGCGAAAAATTCTAGAGGTGTCGCCGTATCTACTGCATAGTCCTGCAAAATCAAATCGTATCCAAAGTGAAATTCAAAGTATTTGAAGAAAACTTACTACAATTTTTTAACTTACAACTTCCTCTGCAACAGGCATATCGATAATTGGTTGGCAAAAATGTTCCTTTCTCCAAATCGGCCGACGACTTGAACTCTGTAACAGTGTCTATCAGAAGGTGCATCTAAAAATCACACCATCATACTAACCGGTTCAATATTTTCTTCGTGACCTAACTAAGGAAGCACTGCACCTACATTTCCTTCAATATCTGCTTCTTCATCGCTGCTAAAATCGGGGGCATCTGAGGCCTCTAGCACTGCCAAAATATCATCATCTGTAAGCATTTCTTTCAAATGAAATGCACGAAAAAGTACTTGTGTTTAGTTACTTAAGACCTGATACGCACAATAGATGCACTTGTTGAAAAGTACGGCTAAAACATACTTACTTTGCATTGAATCACTCCTATTCCTAATATTAGAACTTACTATTTTTTTTTTTTTAGTTATAAGAAGCACTCTTCACTATTTTTTCACTAATAATATTTTAATAATATTAAATACAACTTACGGCCGCAGCTCTCTTTGAAAACTTAAGAATTTCATCACCACGTGGATAACGGTAAGCCGAATAGCGAAACAGTGCAAAAAGAAAAGGTACACAATAATCAGCACAATCGATGCATTTCGGCCTTTTTAACATACGTGCATAAATAGTAGAGATCTTGAAAGAGCCGCTTCGTAAATTGCTGCAGCTTCTGCTGTAAAAACCGAGCAATATGTTGGCAAAGCACCGACAGTAATAGCGACACCCTGATCGTTTGACACTGTAGTATCCGTTTTCGACCCGTCGGTATATATGGGTTCCCATTCTGGTTTATAGGACTCAATAGCCTCGTTGAAGAGCAGAAAAAACTCGTTGGAGCTGGTTTTTAGTTTCTGGTGCTTTGACAGAGTGTTTATAAAAGAATGTTTGGGAGTCAACCATTGTGGATGGTGAGGCTCGACGAGTAATTCGGGTGTGGATATTAGATTGCGGTCGTTGATCAGGGCTATGCATTGCATGAGGGTGGACTGTTTGTTCGATGCATTCATGCTAGTTGTGGACGTCTCGAGGATGTTGAAAAAGGTTTTGCTCCTATTATGGAGAATCCTATGTAGAAGCATCATGGTATTATATTTAGTTCTTTGCTGGATGTTCGGTAGGCCTGCTTCGGCTAAAACGGCTCTGGTCGGAGAGGTGGGGAACACGCGTATGCTTCTTCTTACTGCTGTGTGGTAAGGCGCTTGGATGCATGCAAGGTGAGATTTTGCGCARTGACCATATATCGCGAGTCCAAAATCAATCTTTGATAACATCAGTGCTTTTACAATATTTACAAGATTTGACATATGTCTATGACAGTGCTTAGATGATAAATACTTAATAATGTTAAGTCTAGATATTAAATTTATTCTAACATATTTACAATGTTCCTTGTAAGTTAGTTTTTTATCAAAAATTATACCAAGTATTCTGAGTGTATTAGTGTGAGGAATTTAGGTATTAGAAAGGGATAGGATAGGAATGGTTCATTTATGTTTTCTGCAGATGTGGAAGGTTGAGCTTTTGTAAGCTGAGATTTTACATCCAGAGGTTTTTGACCAGTTGAATATGTCATCTAGAATTCTCGTGAAAGTTTCTGTCATAAGTGTAAGGTCTTTGAGAGCGGAGAATATTAGAACGTCATCAGCGTACATTAAATGCTCAACCGTATCATATTGGGATAATAGGGAGCTGAGTTCATTAAAAGCAATTATAAATAAGGTGACTGAAAGAGGTGAGCCTTGTGGCACGCCGTTGTGCAATTGGTATATGGTAGAGTTTTGATTATTTACGCTGACAAAATTTTACGATTCAGGAGGAAGGCTCTAACAAAGCTGTATTTTGTGTCCAACGCACCAGCGTTCTAATTCTCGTAAAACTATATGTGCACCAATTCTGTCAAAAGCCTTTTCAAAATCTAGACTAAGGACGGACAGGTGGTTTCTTGCAGACAGCGTTGTCGAAGCACAGTGTTCAAAACACAGAAGTGGGTCGATGACACCGAGGCCTTTTTGAAATGCGAATTGGTTAGAGCTTATCAACCCTTTTTTCAAGCACCTTAGATATACAGGGTATTAGGGATATAGGTCTAAAGTTGGGGACGGAAGGGCTGTTTTTGTTAGGTTTAGGGATAGGTATAACAACAGCTTTTTTCCAATCTTGAGGAAGGGTGCCTTTGTCAAAAATTCTGTTATACAAGGATAGGAGTCGGAGTTTAAGGGTATGAGGAAGGTTTTTGAGGAGGAAGTAGGATATTTTAACCGGGCCTGGAGAGCTACCCGACATAGTAGAAGTAGTCGAGTCGAATTCGTGAAGTGAGATTGCTGATTCGATTAGCGAAGCTGTAGGGCAAGGTGATGGGTTGTGGTAGGTTTTAGGAATAATTATATTACTGAGAGAGTTGAAATCCAAGTGGAAATTAGAATTATGGGAAGCATTAGACCATGAACTTCAGTGTTCAGCAATCTCTTTGGGGTCGTAGATAGGGCCTTGTGTAGAGTGGATAAAATCAATTTTATGGTGTTTAGATGCGCCCGACAGAGCTCTTATATCCGACCAAACCTTTTTAGAACTAGAGGTAGGCATTATGTTAGCTCTAAATTGATTGTTGTTGATTGTTCGGTTATGTTTGTAGGTAGCCCATAACGTTTGTTTTCTATTTCTTAACACAGATAACATTTTAGACCAATATGGAAGCTTTGTGGAAAACTGTTTAGTATTAGTTTGGGGAATAGCTAAGTGTGCAGCTGAGAGTATAACAGATTTTAATCAGGATGCTTCCGCGTTTTTGTGAATAGTACTTAGCCCAATCAGCTTTCTCAGTTAATAATTTTGCTCTCGGTTTAATGGTATGTAAACTGGGAGTAGACAGGGTGGTTACGATGGGGAAATGGTCACTATTATGTAAATCTTTTAATGTCCGAGACGAAAGTTTAGGAGCAATTGAGGCCGATGAAAGGACAATGTCTACGTGGGTGAACGAATGATGTGTGGAGAAGTGTGTTGGTTGTCCATCATTCAGAACGACAAAGCTTTTTGCAAGTATGGTGTCTTCTAACTCCTGACCTCTGCGGTTTGTTGAACCAAAGCCCCAAAGAGGCTCTAGGCGTTGAAATCGCCCAAAATTATAGATGGTGTAGAACAGGAATTGGCGATCTTTATGATTTCTCTAGAGTTAAAATTTTGGTGCGGTGGTATGTAGCACGTAATTACAGAAAATTTAAAGCCTATGTCGATTTCCACTGCTAAGGTGGCTATGTTGGAGAAAATGGGAATTTGTTTATGTATAACAGATTTTTTTATAAAAATGGCTATTCCTTGTTTAGCTGTTDTATTGCGGGGGAGATTATAAAAGTAACCTACGTAGTTGTTGGGAGTGTAAGCTGATTTATAAGCGGGGGATGTGTTTCTTATCGTCCGATAAAGTGTGGTGAAAATTGATTGATAAGGAGATTAAGGTCAGCGTAGTTGTTAAATAGACCATACAAATTCCATGGAAGAATACGCATAGTCTATTCAGAACTGAGAGTATCAATTTGTGCGGAAGGTGAGTGGGAGGTTGAGTTGTTAAGGTGAGTAATAAAGTTGGAAATGAGTGGGATCGTTGAAGCGTAGTCGAGAGTCGTCGTGGAAGAGTCATCGACTGCCGTTGAGGTTGGTAATGAGTTTAATGAGGAAATGTTGTTTGTTGAGTTTGGAGAATTTGTTTGTTTTGGATTTGGTTGTATGTTATTATTTGAGTTGAGAGAGGGAATAACTGTGTGAATTTCAGGTTGGGTTGTTATTTTCTTGTTATTGTCGTTGTCGTTGTCTTTGTTGGTTGAGTTGTTTAATATGTTAGAGAATGAAGGAGATGAAGAAGTAAAAGTTGGAGGAGTTTACAATTTATGTATGTTTACTGCTTCCCGGTATGAGCATTTGTTGTCTGTTTGGATAGTGACTATTTTTTTTTATTTGTTCAAATTTCGGACATTCTTTACTGGAAGGTGAGTGATTACCTGAGCAATTTACGCAAAAGGAACTGGTGCATGGCGGAGGGTGGGGTGGCAAAGCACATGTGTCACATACAGGGGGCTTATTACAACGTTTTTTGGTGTGACCAAGAACTTGGCAGTTTTTGCACCTCATGGGATTAGCATAGTAAGGTCTTACTTTTGTTTTGTACCACGAGATGTCGATTTGTACCGGTAAGTAGTACAAGTCGAATGTAAGAAAAACTACTCCGCTCGGAGCAGATTGACCATTTACATACTTGGGGAATTTGTAGATGGACGACACACCCTGTTCCTTCAGATTTTGAACCATTTCTACGTCAGGAACGTCATTTAATCACGGAGCGTAAATGGTTGCTTTGCTAGACTTAAGTGTAAGTCAATTTTGACGTTGTAAACTCCTAATAGTTGTTTTCTAGAACTTTTTGGCGATATGGTGTTTTTCACAAGAATTCAAGAAGTAGGTTTCCGTCCCGGAGCTCGCTGATTTTTATTATTTCAGAGCTTATGTTTAATAAGGCTTTATGGATTGCGAAACAGGAGTATTTGTTTAGAGGTTTGTTCGTGTCTGTCGCACTTACCTCCAAATATTTGGGATGGTCTTTTGCTTTTGTTGGTAGAGTGGGGAAGAGGTCAAATTTTGTCGCTTTGGTTTCTTTTCTTTTTGGTTCGGGACTAGAATCTAACAGGGGAACCTATTATTTCCCAGTTGGATCCCACCTGGGGACATTTTGAAAAAAATTGAAAATTGAGTTAAAAAAATTACTATAGAAAGAAGAAAAAGTAAATTRCAAAACACGTGAGACGAATTACCTTGTAGGCGCGCTGTACAAAGTAGACACCGAAAACACTGAGAGAAGAGAACAACCGTATGCGTCAAATTGCAGTCGATGACTGTTCCTTGTATATTATTATTTTGTAAATTATTCAGATCGGACTACTATTGTATATAGTTCTCAAACCAACTGCCCTACCAAGTCCCTGCACAAAAAACTTTTATATATAACAAGGTTTTTTCACACAATTTGGCACAAACTAAGCAACGCAACAATATTCGAATTCTTTAGATTTAATTATTTCAGCATACATCCGTCATTCAAGCTGGCCGATAATGTGGGGTTACCATATTCCCTGATTTGTCAGGAAATTCCCTGATTTTCATTAAAATTCCATGAGTTTCGTGAAAAATCCCTGGTTCTGCCTGAATCGCCATTTTTTTTTAAATTATTATGTTTTTGAGCGAGTGCGTGAAAAAAGTGAGGATCATAGCGTTTTAGTATACTTGGGCGTTTTGTATTTGCTCGCTAAGCGTAGGATGCATTTACTTCAATCATATCATTCATGGTTGCGTTCCAAAACTCGCTCAGATTTTATTTCGGTATAAAATTCATGTGCAAGTTAAACTCGGTTGAGTTTTGGAACGCATACCATATGATATCGCCATCATACATACATGTAAACCATCACACACATGCCTCGACTCGAATTTACGGAATTTACTTATATTATTTATAAATCACAGTTGTGTTCACAATATTTATATATCATACATTGAATTCGAATCGGGAATGGGTAATTTTTTAGGCCTAATTTGAATGCGTTCTTGAAATCGAAAAAAGAAGACCGAGAAATATCAGACGAGTTTTTTGCGCAATATGTTAATGACCAGCTGTGTCAATTCTTCAAAGCTAATAATAATAATAATAAAATAATCATTTTACGAAATCTTGATAATAGTTCAGTATTTGTTGTCTATCCCTGGTCACAACTCAAATTTCGTATTTTTGTACATATGCAACGTTATTGATTTTGACTGAGACCGATATGTTAACCCTACCTATAATGTTAGGTTTGTCCTTTTATAGGTCAAATTTATTTATTTATTTATTTATTAAATGAAAAATAATTATACAATTATTATCTTACAGAGTAAGAAGCACTAGCTGCCAGGGCTTACGGCTTACTGCTCTAATAAAACTATATTGTCTTAGAATATTAATATATTAGCCAGTAAAAGGTAAATATGTGATCAATATTACTGTCAGTACAACTATTAAAATAATTGATGTTAGTAAAGAAGTTATTTGGATCTAAGGTAACTTACAATTAGGGAATTAAATTAACTTTCTAAGGCCAGTTTTGTACAAAAATTCGGCTAACTTGTGGATGTTTTCTTCAGAAAAAGCCTTGAACGTATTTGAAATGGGTTGGTCATTAATAGTGCGTTTCCAGTTGCAATAAACCTAGTGCATTTATCGAGAAGATGTTTAACTGTAAGCGATGGATAAGTGTAGAATTCGCAGCGTGGTCTATTTGAACCGTTTAGCAGGTGCGAGTGGGTGGCCATGGTATGCCCAATTCGAAGTCGAGTAAAAGCAATAATGTCATTTGCTCGGCAGGTGGGCGGAATATGTGGCTGCATGCCAGTTGTATTGAAGTCCGAGTAAAGTTTTGCACACTGTTCCAAGAATTTGTTTTCTGTTCTTTAAGGAAGTTATTGACGAGTAGGAAAATATCCTTCCTCATCATATAATTGAAAGTAATTAAGAACTCCATTGCTACGGATTTTGCTTTCAGATCCGCTAATTCGTTGAGAAATAATTCCCGCGTGACCAGGAATCCACATAATTTTGATTTCTTTGGCTTTTTGTATAAGTTTGGTACGCATTTCAGCGGTTAGGGGTACCTTGTTAGTAATATTCATGATACTAGCAATAGTTGACATACTGTCTGTGCAGATTATCGTCTTGTCGTTAGATTCTGAGGCTGCTAGTATCGCGTTGTATACTGCAAACGCCTTTGCCGTATACACTGGTCCATAATTTGGTAGATGCCCAGCTATTACTGTTTTCCCATCGGCTTGGACCACAGCGAATGACGTGTGGTCCTTCGACTTTGACCTATCGGTGTAGTACATTTTCCATTCGTTCCAAAAAGCAGCTCTGTATTCTTCAAAAAGGCGCTGGAATACTGTTGGGCTTGTGGTTGACTTGGCGTGATTTGTTAAACCGATAAGGAAAGATGAGTAGCTTAAGTCCCAAGGTGGTGAGCTGAAGGAAGGCAGATGGAAAAGATGGTTTCGAGTCTATTCCTAACATTTTAGTGCTTCTTAAAAGTTAAACGTTTGTCGAAGGTAATTCCAAGAAAACATAAGCTACAAACATTTGAAATATTAATATCATTATGAACTAAGTTTAAATCCGTACATCTATGTTTGCGGCATATATGAAAATATTTGCAGCGACAAAGTCGCTCCTGAACAATTTGACCAGTTAGAGATATCGGTTAGTGCTTACTCACTTATTTTGCTTCCACGACACTTGCTGAGATTGGGTGTTTCACCCTGGATTCTTCACAATTCACTGTACCGTTGAACCACTGAATTTATTTAGTAAAAAAAAAACCGCTTTATTTTATTTAGTAAAATTTTAAAAATTTATTTAGTCAAAAACCACTTGATTTGTTTTATTTGTAAAAAAAAAACCACTAGAAATGTATTTAGTATAAAATCTGTTTTATTTGTAAAAAGCACGTTGTGATCAGCACTCGCTTCACTCTTACGGACCGCCGGATAAAAGGTGTTGTCGCTACGAACGGGAATCGAAAAAAAAGGGCTGTTGCTCGTTACTGCTGATCCTTTTAAGGGCTGCTGAGTGGTGAATACGCTGTATAACTGCATAACTGTATGATGTTGTCTTGTGTGTTGTCTTCGTGTGTGGTGTCTTTAGGTGTGGATCGAGTTGGTGTGGTGTATTTATCGTCCAAGAACGTTTGTTGAGGGGGGAGCGCTAACTCATCTAGCCATCCCGGCCCCCCTTGGCGAATATTAGCCTAGCAGTCGTTGTAGTTGCTGCAGCGTGGCAACAACACTTCTGAGGCCAGCGGAGCGGTGGTATGACGTCCGAGGCTGTCGATGCCGTGATGATGCCTCATTTCGCCTCGATATGGTTGGAGGAGGGGCTATTAGCCTTCTCTGCCGACCCGGACAGCTGGTCTGCTGCGATCTGCCCGCGGAGCGTTGGCGCATGGCGGCCCGTTTTGGGGTGTAATGCAGCATAGTGTGGTGTGGCCGGTTGCACAGTTGGCAGAGGGTAAATGACGTAAACTTCTGCGTGTTGTGTGCTGTCGCCAAACAATTCAGGCAGTATCCGTGAGCCTGAGCAACCTTCCGGCGTTGTAAGGGCTGCATGCCACGGAACATGCTGCAATGCTGTAGCCGATGAGAGCGCCGACACAGGAGGCATCCGCTGCGCGGAGGCTCCGCGGAGACTCCGCGGCTGGTGCTGAGGAGGGTGGCAGTGGTCGCGTACCAGAACGAGGAGCGGTTGCAGGAGGTCTTGCCGCTGGGCTTCGTGGCGCTGGAGCTACCCCAGGGCGTGGCAGTAATGGTGGACCTCACTGTTGGCGTTGGCACGCTGGGCATATCCACATCCATATTGATCTGTAGGAAGAAGTTATTATAATTACAAATTTATTTGGCGATTGTGCCACGGTATGTGGCAAAAATGGGTCGTCAAGTCGATGGACCATTGCGGTTAGATCCGTTAGTAGTTTCGATTAGGTTTTATTTGCGGGTTCATCGATCAATTATTTGATTTTTAAATTTTGTTTGCGGGATTATTGGCGGTTATTTCATTATATGCGATTTCGTTAATATATGGTAGAAAACATAGTTTCACGAGCGGTCTTGTTCATATGCTGCTTTGAGTGCGGAGATCAACAACTCGCACATGACCGTCGGAACCGTAGTGTAGTTTTTCTATGCGGCCAAGCCGCCATTGGTGGGGGGGTAGACAGTCATCATGTATGATGACACAATCTCCAAGCTTTGGCGCCTTTTCTGGACTTTTCCACCTGTACCTTTTATGAAGGTCCTTTACATATTCTTCCTTCCATCGGCGGCTAAAATCGTGATGGAGAATTTTTATTCTCTCCCATTGATTTAATAACGATAGCGACCCCACGCCTGGCTCAGGTGTGGCCAGAATGG
>NW_017537143.1:179141-181766 GCF_001853355.1 Bactrocera latifrons
CATAATCTGTGTTCGTAACTTCTGCTTGTGCATAGTGCAGATCTTGCACATGAAAATGCATTTCTTTATTTGGGGCTTAAGACGGGGAATATAGAACTCTTGACGGACTATATGCTGCATTAGGCGATGTTCAGCGTGAAGCATGAGTAAGTKGATATAACTGAGGAGTAATGTGGCAAGTTGGGATTTCTCTGCTATAATTAGAGGGTGGCGTTCGTTGTAAATCAGGCTTGAGTTAGCAAGCCTACCGTTCGCACGAAGCAGGCCTTTCGTGTCCAAGAATGGGTTAAGAACTAAGATTGAACTCCTTTTATCAATGGGTTTTGATTCTCTTAATAATGAGATATCGCGGCTGAAGTATTGCATTTGAGTGGATGCGATTAGTGCGACCTTTGCCTTTTGGAGTTCTAGGTGCGTTAACGTATCGCATTGCTTAGATTCTGTGTGAATTCCCTTAATTTTATTTTTGAGTCGCTCTACGAACTTTAGCATGTAGGCGATAACTCGAAGGGCACGAGGGAACGATGAAAATCGCTCAAGGATGTCATTATCATCCAATGTTGCGTGAAAGCAGTCGATTTTTCGACTTTCTGGGGCAATTATATTGCGTATGGGCGATTTTGGCCAAGAATCGGGAGATTCTTTTAACCATCGGGGGCCATTCCACCAGAGGGAGGTGGTGGCAAGGTGCAGCGGCTTGCACTCTCTTGTACCTAAATCGGCAGGATTGTTAGCACTGGCTACGTGTCGCCAAGTGGCTGACCCCACTAGGTCAAGTATTTGTGACGTACGATTAGAAATGTACGTTCTCAGTTTCAGAATCGGACCAGAGATGCAATCTGTATTTCTTCATGTTTAAGTGGGTCTGCACCATGGAAACCAATTTCGCGAGTAGTAGGGCGCCACAGAGTTCAAGTCGAGGTAGACTTAGCGTTAGAGGAGCCGCCTTAACTTTAGCTACTAATAAGTGGCTTGTGGTCACGTTATCGCTTTGCGTGCGCACATATAAAGTGGCACAGTATGCCTTCTCAGTGGCGTCACAGAAGCCGTGTAATTCGACTTTGTGTTCGGGGGAATAGTTTACCCACCGTGGGATTTSTATCTGTGAGATATCATTTAGATTGCTCGCGAACTGTGACCACTTTTCTAAACGAAGTGGTTTTACTTGTTCATCCCAGTCGGTCCCACCTATCCATACATCTTGTATCAAGATTTTCGCTTGTATCATAATTGGCGAAAGCTATCCTGCGGGGTCGAAAAGTTTCACCACAGAGAATAGAATTTGGCGTTTTGTAATGGCGGATAATGCAGATATTGGCTCGGTAGTGTGTGAAAACTGGTCAGATATCGCATTCCATTGAATCCCCAGAGTCTTTGCTGTACTTTCCTTTTCGAATTTAAGGAAATTAGTGTCCAACAAGTTTTCTTTCGGTATGTGTTTTACTATATCTGAATGATTTGCAGTAATCTTTTTCAGTGGAAACCCTGCGGTTTTAAGGGCTCTTATAACCTGTGATAAGGATTCGTATGCTTGTGGAAGACTGTGACTTCTAGACAAAATGTCGTCAACATACGTTTGCGTTTTTAACACCTGAGTTACCAGAGGGAATTCTGACTTGGTATTTTCTGCCAATTCGTGCAGTGTCCGAATGGCTATGTATGAGGCACAGTTGACGCCAAAGGTAACTGTTTTTAACTTAAAGTCGCGTAGTGGACTAGTGGGGGATTTTCTGAAAATGATTCTTTGAAAATCTTGATCGTCTTTATGTACGACTATTTGTCTATACATTTTCTCGACGTCCCCGTTGAATATGTATTTGAAGATAGGACAATTTGAGATAAGCCGCATGAAGTCTGGCTAAAGCGTGGGTCCCGTAAATAAAATGTCATTTAAGGAATTTCGCGAACCGGTGACGTTTTGACGTTTTTTTTTATCTGGCTTGGGTACTGCATGATGTGGCAAATAAAACGAGTAGTATTGACTTTGCATGATTTTTTCGCCAGACTTGACTGACTCCATATGGTCTTAATGGAGGTAGTCTTCCATGACCCTATCATATTTTGGTTTCAGCTCGCCATTTTAGGTAGGCTTTTTTCTCAATTGCGAATTGAGGTATTCGTTGGAGATTCAACTTGAGTTATCATCGTGTCAACTGGTTCCGCAGCTAGAGCCCATCCGAAAATGGTATTTTCTGGTAATGCGGCGGTGGACATATACCGGAATTGGGTCTCTATTGTCTGTGGGAAGGTTTTGGTCGATAAAACCGAAAAACAGTTGGAAACAGTCTATTGAAGGTTTATACATTCTTCACTTCGGAATTTTTGAATTTTGGCCAGTTCATTAATGTCGTTATTTACTTATCTACCAGAATTCGTTCGTTTTCGTACCTTGAGATCAGAGCTTCCCAAGCCAAATGGAAATTGTCGTCATTTAATGCGAATTGTTTTACGATGACGCCTGCTTGACCTTTTGTTTTGTACCTGAGGTGATACAATTTTTGAGCATTTGATAATTTCGGATGGTTCATGTAAACAGCTGTGAACATGTCCCGGAAGGACGGCCATTGTTCATAACCACCATGGAAAATTTCAGTGTCACAAGCGGGCACCTTGAGGTGGATACCC
>NW_017537144.1:0-8930 GCF_001853355.1 Bactrocera latifrons
AAAAACTTAAATATTACCGTATTTGTTTATGTACGTTTTCGCAACATTCATTCATATTATCTTCTCTTCTTTCCTTCTTTATTAGCGTAGACACCGCTTACGCGATTATAGCCGAGCTAACAACAGCGCGCCAGTCGTTCCTTCTTTTCGCTAAGTGGCACCAATTGGATATTCCAAACGAAGCCAGGTCCTTCTCCACCTAGTCCTTCCAACAGAGTGGTGGTCCTCTTCTTCCTCCGGCAGGTACTGCGTCGAATTCTTTCAGAGCTCCATTCGCGCAACATGACCTAGCCAGCGTAACCGCTGTCTTTTAATTCGCTGAACTATGTATGTTAATGTCGTCATATATCTTTATCTAAATGGGTATCAGCCTTCCCACTTCTGCCCGTCAACACCATCCCACACATCTATGTATGCAACATTGGTACGCCACATTCCCCACAGTCACCATAATTTTCCTCGCATTATCCACCACGCTCTAACACACACACAATGACATCATACACCATCATCTACTTTCGTCGAAATAAAATACAAAAGGACGAACAACTTGAGCAAAACCTCTCTGGGGATTCGACATCCATCCGATCAACACGATTTTTTCTGGCCAACGTTTACAATTTTTGCGAACTTAAAATATTTTGTACCTTTTGTGCAAATTGAAGATTGTACCTTTTCTTTCCATTTCTTGCGAACAGCTCGTTAAAAAAATTAAAGATTTTTATATATTATATACTGATATTGTGATTAAATAAATCCGAAAGTTTACATTTTCTTGCGAACCTCTTTGGTCCATTTCAAACATACTTGTGCTTTATACGTTTGTAAGAAAATAAATTCAAGAGTTGATAACAACTTGAAGTGAAGTGCAAACGAATTTTTAATAGCAATTTTGGCACAAATATACGGTGAGTGCGGAAAAAGTGGTACATGCAACAATCCATCGACCTTCGAGCCTACAAGAAAGGCATTACGGAAACTAAGAAAGAAAACATATGTGTATGTATATATATACGCATGAGAAAGTGACCGAAAACTTAGCAAAAAATATTAATAATTAAATATCTCATACTTCTTCTTAATTGGCGTAGTCACCGCTTACGTGATTATGGCCGAGTTAACAACAACGCGTCACTCCTTACTTCTTTTCGCTACGTGACGCCAATTAGATATTTAAAGTGAAGCCAGGTACTTCTCCACTTGGTCCTTCCAGCGGAGTGGAGGTCTTCCTCTTCCTTTGCTTCCCCCGGCAGGTACTGCGTCGAATACTTTCATAACTGGAGTGTTTTCGTCCATCCGGACAACATGACCTAGCCAGCGTCTTTTAATTCGCTGAACTATGTCAATGTCGTCGTATATCTCGTACAGCTCATCGTTCCATCGAATGCCATATTCGACGTGGCCAACGCGCAAAGGACCATAAATCTTTCGCAGAACTTTTCTCTCGAAAACTCGCAACGTGGGCTCATCCGTTGTTGACATCGTCCAAGCCCCTGCACCATATAGCAGGACGTGAATTATGAGTGATTTATAGAGTTTAAATTTTGTTTGCTGAGAGAGGACTTCTCTTCTCAATTGCCTACTCAGTCCGAAGTAGCACCTGTTGGCAAGAGTTATCCTGCGTAGGACTTCCAGGCTGACATTGTTGGTGGTGTTTACGCTGGTTCCAAGATAGACGAAATTATCTACAACTTCAGAGCTATGACGGTCAACAGTGACGTGAGTGCCAAGTCGCGAGGGCGACGCCTGTTTGTTTGATGACTGGAGATATTTCGTCTTGTCCTCGTTCACTGTCAGATCCATTTGTGCTGCTTCCTTGTGCAGTCTGGAGAAAGCGGGTGTTGAGGCCGATGATATCAATATCATCGGCAAACGCCAGCAGCTGTACACTCTTATAGAAGATGGTACCTTCTCTATTTAGTTCTGCAGCTTGAACTATTTTCTCCAGCAGCATGTTGAAAAAGTCGCACGATAGGGAGTCGCCTTGTCTGAAACCTCGTCTGGTATCGAACGGCTCGGAGAAGTCCTTCCCGATTCTGACGGAGCTTTCGGTGTTGCTCAAGGTCAGTTTACACAGCCGTCACAGACATCGCAGCATAAAGGCAGCTCTTTTTCGTGTCGTCGAAAGCAGTTTTGAAATCGATGAAGAGGTGGGGTGTGTCAATTCCCCTGACACGATTGGTTGTTGATTTGAAAGGTCTAAAGCCACACTCAGGGTTTGTTGACGGTGGGCTTTAATCTTTCACACAATACGCTCGATAGATCCTTATATGCGATGATGAGGAGGCTTATGCCACGGTAGTTGGCGCAGATTGTAATTTGGCGTATCATACTTAAATTCCAATCGTTTGACATGCTTTCGTCCGACCATATTTTACAAAGAAGCTGATGCATGCTCCTTATCAGTTCTTCGCCGCCGTGTTTAAATAGCTCGGCCGGCAATTCATCGGCCCCCGCCGCTGTGCTGTTCTTCAGGCGGGTAATTGCTATTCGAACTTCTTCCTGGTCGGGCAATGGAAGTACTGCTCTATCGTCATCGATTGGGGAATCGGGTTCGCCTCCTCCTAGCGTTGTACGTTCACTGAAATCCAGCAGGCTGGAGAAGTGTTCCTTCCATAATTTAAGTATGGTCTGGGCATCGGTGACTAGATCACCTTTGGGGGTTCTACAAGAGTATGCTCCGGTCTTGAAACCTTCTGTAAGCCGCCACATTTCTTCGTAGAAATTTCGAGCATTACCCCTGTCGGCCAGCTTATCAAACTCTTCCTACTCACGCATTTCAACCCCTTTCTTTTTCTGTCTGCAAATGCGTCTCGCTTCCCTCTTCAACTCTCGGTATCTATCCCATCCCGCTCGTGTTGTGGTCGATCGTAACGTTGCGAGGTAGACAGCCTGTTTTCTCTCCGCTGCGACACGGCACTCCTCGTCGTAGCAGCTGCTCTGTTGCTCTTTCCGAGAACCAATGGTTTCGGTTGCAGCTGTACGTAAGGAGTTTGAAATGCCGTCCCACAGTTCCCTTATACCGAGTTGTTGACGAGTGCTCTCAGACAGCAGGAGTACAAGCTGAGTAGAAAATCGTTCGGGTATATGTTTTGATTGCAGCTTGTCGACGTCGAACCTTCACTGTGTTTGTTATCGTGCGTTTTTTGCTGCACAGAGGCGGGAGCAAATCTCGGTTGCAACGAGATGGTTGTCCGAGTCGGTGTTAGGACTTCCTTAGGACCCAAAACACTTCCGTCTATCACAACATGATCGATCTGGTTGGTGGTTTTTCACTCCGGCGTTAAAGTTGCCAAGCACGATTTTGACATCGTGGCGGGGGCAGCTCTCATAAGTGCGTTCCAAGCGCTCATAAAAGGCATCTTTGGTCACATCGTCCTTCTCTTCCGTCGGGGCGTGGGCGCAAATCAGCGATATGTTGAAGAACCTCGCTTTGATGCGGATTGTAGCCAGCGTTCATTCACCGGAGCGAATGATAGTACTCCTGTCTCTTATACACATCTAGATGTGTATAAGAGACAGGGCTAGACGTTCATTCACCGGAGCGAATGATAGTACTCGGCGACAGAGTCTCTCTCGCACCATGAATCCCACACCAAACTTGCGCTCCTTTATATGGCCATTGTAGTAAATGCCACAAGGACCTACTCGTCTCTGTCCTTGTCCCGTCCATCACATTTCTTGGACGGCGGTGATGTCAGCCTTTATTTTTACGAGGACGTCAACCAGCTGGGCAGCGGCACCTTCCCAGTTAAGGGACCGGACATTCCAGGTGCATGCCCTCAATTCGTAGTCCTTATTTCGTTTCCCATGGTCGTCATCAAAAGTGGGGTCTCTCATCCGAGGCTGTTGTTGCTTTTTTATTGGGGGTGTTTTTTTACGAGGCGGGTCCCAAACCTACCGCACAACCCTATACAGGGGATGTTTCGCCTTCTCACTTTAGCTCGCCTTCAAACGAATATTCTTAGGCTACCCAGAAGATACTTGGTCAAAGACCGGAAGTCGTGAGCTGCTTGAGTGTTATGTAAAAGAATCGTTTCTGGCCATTCCCTAGTGAATGGCGATCAGAGAACTTTCCTGACTTGCGTGAACTTCTACACATGACTCCATTAAATTAAATTAAAAAATTAAATATAGAAACATAAAATCGAGTGTTGTAGAAATATAAAATACATACGTGCTGTGGGCAATGAATTTACATACTCTAAACAAACGTATACAAAATACAAAAAAAAAAAAGAACAGAAAGGGTCAGTGACAGCAGTACAAAGTGCTTGTTATACAAAAGTATAAAATAGAGAATACATATCTCAATTAATAAAAGAAAAAAAAAAAACAGCAAACGGGCGCGAACTAAATTGAAATAACTAAAAAACAAACACACTTACAATAATTTATACGGGCGCGAGTTCTACCAAGAATCTAAAAAGGAAAAAAAGAGCAGATAAGAGAAAGGCGGAATAAGCAGCTGGCATCCAACCAAGAGGAGGAACTGGACAACACCCACACCCACACTCATTTCTGTTTGTACAACCCAAAAACCCCTAAGGGAAATCAAAGGGAGTTGTATCGTTTTCATTTTTTGGTTTTRATTTWTATRTATATATRCTGTCTCTTATACACATCTAGATGTGTATAAGAGACAGATCAAAGGGAGTTGTATCGTTTTCATTTTTTGGTTTTGATTTATATATATATATATATGTGTATGTATGTTTGCTAGTAACTACGGTTGCATACAAAACCATTTAAGCAACATTTTATTTAAACGGGTTTCAAATACTTTTTGTATGGTTTAAATTAAAAAATCGTAGGCGCAATAAAAATTATTATTAATATTATTAAACAAACATCAAAGAGAGAGAGAATAAACATATATATATATACATACATTTATATAAATATCACTGTGAATATACATTAACACACATACGATAAATTATTTATATACATACATACAAGAATATACTTACATTTAAATGCAGAGGTTAAATACCTGCATATTAAAATTTCTATGTTCTTCAGTTTATTCGTACCGCCAAAATTAAATTTCTAGACATACTTACCATACATGCGGTCATAGTTATACAAGTATATACAAACTACCAAACATATATCCCACACATAGGATATAATTAGTACACTAAAAAGTTATAATAAAAACTTTAAATTAAAATTCTTTTTTAAATTTATTTCACAAAAATAAAATGTGCGGCAATTTAAAACAAATTATATTATAACAACTTTTCTTTTAAAGAAATACAGACACCCTCCCACTCCATAAGAAGAATAAGATATTTAATTATTATTATTTTTTGCTTAAGTTTTCGGTCACTTTCTCATGCGTATATATGTATATACATACACATATGTTTTTGTTTTTTCTTAGTTTCTTTTAGGCTCGTAGGACCATGGATTGTTGTATGTACCACTTTTTCCGCACTCACCGTATATTTTTGCAAAACTTGCTATTAAAAATTCGTTTGCACTTCACTTCAAGTTGTTATCAACTCTTGAATTTATTTTGTTACAAACGTTTAAAGTACAAGTATGTTTGAAATTGACCCAAGAGGTTCGCAAGAAAATGTAAACTTTCGGATTTATTTATTCACAATATCAGTATATAATAATTATATAAAAATCTTAAATTTTTTAAACGAGATGTTCGCAAGAAATGGAAAAAAAGCTACAATCGTCAATCTTCAAAAGGTACAAAATATTTTAAGTTCGCAAAAATGGTAAACGTTGGCCAGAAAAAATCGTGTTGATCAGATGGATGTCGAATCGCCAGAGAGGTTTTGCTCAAGTTGTTCGTCCTTTTGTATTTTGGTTCGGCGAAAGTAGATGATGGTGTATGATGTCAATGTGTGTGTGTTAGAGTGTGGTGGATAATGCGAGGAAAATGATGGTGACTGTGGGGAATGTGACGTACCAATGTTGCATACATAGATGAGTGGGATGGTGTTGACGGGTAGAAGTGGTAAGGCTGATACCCATTTAGATAAAGATATATGACGACATTAACATACATAGTTCAGCGAATTAAAAGACAGCGGTTACGCTGGCTAGGTCATGTTGCGCGAATGGAGCTCTGAAAGAATTCGACGCAGTACCTGCCGGAGGAAGATGAAGACCACCACTCTGTTGGAAGGACTAGGTGGAGAAGGACCTGGCTTCGTTTGGAATATCCAATTGGCGCCACTTAGCGAAAAGAAGGAACGACTGGCGCGCTGTTGTTAGCTCGGCTATAATCGCGTAAGCGGTGTCTACGCTATTAAAGAAGAAAAAAAGAGAAGATAATGATTTGAGTTTGCGAAAACGTACATAAACAAATATGGTAATATTTAAGTTTTTTAGCATATTATGATAGTTTGTGATATACATATATAAGCGAAATTAAACACAATTACTTGAGTTTAATTTGACAAATATTTATTATTAAAATGCTATTCGTAGCTTGACTGTTGGTTGACATCAGACTGAATTAAGTTAACCTTAAGACAGTGAGTCAAATTYCCGGGAGAAAACATATAGCAGTAAAATAATACAACAAAGTATATTATATGTACATATGTTACTCCTCACACCGCTAGAAACAGCAATATCCTTATTGAGTTCGTTTGTATGCTATGTATAGCTGTTGTTTAAATTAAATTACAATAAAGAAAATTTGTACAGCTTCCATTTCGAAACAAAAGACTCAAACTTACAATACAAAAATATTGCTATTTTAATATTCTTACTTAATAACTTCATTGTATTTTAAAAACAATATATATAAAAATTTAATTAACTATTTGAATAGTTCTGTACAACATTGTTAAGAATTTCATATAATTGAATGTAAATTTAATAACATTTAATTTATTGGTTTTTATATAACAGATTATTATGTTTTTCCCAGATGTTTTCTTGATGGCAATGGATATTTCAGTATGGAATCTATTTTATTAGGGTTAGGCTTGATTCACTTTGGGTTAAAATTTGGCCGAAAAATTCGGTTTCTTTCTTTAAAAATTCCATTTTTCAATGTGTACTTTTGCTTCATTAAGCATATAAAATACTTTTTCAAGAGCATCCATGTGTTCTTGAAGTGAAGTCCTGAAGACAATTATATCATCCGAGTACACCATAGAAACATTTCAGATCAATCTATCTAGAACTGTATTCATCAGAAAACTTAAAATGCCCATTCGGTGTAGAAAATGCTGATTTCATTCTATCATCTGCATCCATTTCAATTTGATGAAATCCCTTTGTTAAGTCAATTGTACTAAAGTACACGCATTTCCCAAGTTTATCCAATATTTCATCCATAATAGGAATAGAATACTTGTCACTTACAGTAATATCGTTTGATTTACGATAATCTACTACAATTCGCCATTTTTGTGTATTAAAAGCTTCTTAAGTACAATCCAGATTGGTGCAGAATATGGCGATTTGCTGTGACAAATTATACCTTGAACCAACATTTCTTTAATTTGTTTTTCAACTTCTAAGTAATGTTCTTGAGGATATCTGTAGGATCTGGCGTTTTGGGGTCTTCGTGTATTATCTTGATTTATTGTTTAATTTTATTAGTGAACGTTAATGAATCACCTTCGGTATAGAATATGTATTTGTATTTACATACCAGTTTTTCTATGCTCAAAATTTCTTCTTTGATGAGATGCTCAAGCCTAAATTTAAAATTAAGTTTTTATTAGCAATATCAATTTCAGCATTAAGTTGCTGAAGGATATCATAGCCTAATAAACCATCGTATTTTGTAGAAAAATTATATACGTAGAATATCATTTCAGCATTTACATTTCTATTACTTGTATACACCTTTTGAATTTTATTTAATGATACTTTTCCTGTAACCGTTGTTAAGGTGAATGAAAAAATTTGCATATTAAGAACATAAGATCTAATTACTGATGATCCTGTATCCACCAAAAATGTAAATGGCCGACTTTCAATTTTCAATTCTACTTTTGGTAAGTATCCGAGGCTTTTAGCTAAAAATTCTCGTTATCCTTCTGCACTGGTTCAGGAATTCCGTAACGTCGAACCCTAGACTGATTTGAACTATTCTCTAAAGTATATATTGGCCATGACTGCATGGTTTTATTATTACTTGGATGTTTAAGATGGTTATCAAAATTGTCGTTATATTGTGTGTTATAATTTTATTTTGTGAGTTATTATTAAAAGGATTATTGAAAATTGGAATTTGTTGTTGAAAATCAGTAAAACTGTAATTGTAAGGAAGATATTGTCGCGCATTAGTAGAGTAATTACTATTTCAGTAATTGTTAAATTGTTGTTTTGTTATGTTACATTATGTTTACTTCGAATATTCTTCTCTACTATAGTACTATCGTAAACATCGTTTTCATTTAATATTTTAACAGCGGATTTCCCGTCTGTAACCAAATTGGCATTAACTAATGCTACTAAATGGATCGGTAATTCTCTCTTAAGAGTTTTTAGACTTATACGTTGTAATTCAACGTTAAGAAAGTTAATAGTCGAAATGTCTGATTCTGTTACCTTAATACTATCCTTAATCTTCCATACTTCTGCATTTATTTCTTCACATAGTTGCTTAACGCTACCTCTGTATTTTAAATTACTTACTAATAATATCATAATAGTAATAGGAATATGCAAATTCATCAATTAACAGGCATCTCCATATTTCCCAACTCGCAACTACATCTAACACCAGTCCAAGAAGGGTATTTACACACATTGAAAATAAAAAGCCTTTTCCTTTTGTGTAAGAGAGGACGTCGCGGGCATTATAGCACTTAAACTGTCAGTATATAAGGCCAGGTAATTTTTGTTGCCGTCAAATGGAGCAATCAGTTTTATGCTTTGCACTGTTCTTTCTCTGATTGCTTTGAAAATCCAGCTATTGACACTATTGTGTGGAACAC